>NW_016107376.1:3237185-3258197 GCF_001604975.1 Cebus imitator
AAAAAAAAAAAGAAAGAAAATAAGAAACAGAGAGAGAGAAGGGAAGGAAGGAAGGAGGGAAGAGGGAAGGAAGTAAGTTTCTTTAAAAAAAAAAATCCACAGGTGCTATTAATGAGAATAGAACAAGATATACTTAAAAATAAAACTTTGCTTTGTTTATTAAACAAACCTTGTTTATTATTTGCTTCAAATATCGGAAAAAAATACACTATGGGTCCATATAACAGTACTGTAATTTTTTAAAACATTACTGAATGCCAAGAATCTGATTTTTGGCATTTACAGTTTACAGTGACTAATCGAAGGATATTAGTATCTTGTTATTTGTAAAGGAATTCACAAGGAAACCTAAAACAATTGGAAAAGACAATGGAAAAATGTTAGAGTTTTAGATGAATCAACTATGATTTAAAAAAAAATGGAAACAAGATTGGCTGATGAACTAACACTAAATAAAAATGCAGAAATGAGCTATCTAAGCTTTCATTTCCTTCTTATCTTTCACATCATGTGCCCATAAAGTTATTTTCCTTGAGATTTTTTCCACTGGATACTTTATTTGATACCACTGATATAAAGAACCATCTGAGTTGAAAATTCAAGTACAGAAAAAAATTGGAATAACAGGCTTTGCTTACCTACATGTATTTGAGTAAAAGGTGGTGCATCTTAACACAGTTTACATGAGCTTCTGTGTTGCAGCACTCAGGAAGCATCATGTTATAGAATGTCCTGTGCTCCCTGGGGCTATGGCATGGTTCAGGGGATATGGACAATCTGTGGTGATTTTGGCTTCAGAAATATTTGGCATGTGTTGTTGTAGTAGTTCAAATATTTTCTCATTTTTTATGGTACTTGTGTTTTTCTAGGATTCACCATAGTCTATAAACATCAGCACATCTAATTTTAAAGTTTTTTTTTGTAGGCTTCAGAAATATAAGTGAGAACTTTATAGGACACAGGGAAGATATTGCTCTGTGCAATATATTTAAAGTCTGGAAACACAGAGGTTTTCAAGTGCATGGAGACTGAGAAGTCGAGAAGATGGTGGTACTTTGAGCTAGAGTCAGATTTCTTTACTGAATCAAGGTTCTTAGAAAATTCTCAGTGCTTCTCAGCGAAGTGGGGAATTCTGTAGGGAGAATTTTTTTTTTTTTTTAACTTCTTAACTTTCAAAAGCTTTTCTTGTAGCTCACTGTACAGGAGGAATTTGCATAGAGTGGATAGACAAGATCTCAGACTTAGTGTTTTACGTTTGAAGTCACGGTAATTTCAGGTGAAAAATGCATATACTCATAATGAAGTAAGGAGGCGCTGTTGTTTTTAAACATGAAAAGGCCTGATAAAGAATAAGAGAAGGTAATTGAAAGAATTTACCAATCAATAAAGAATATTCCAAAGAAACACAGAGGCCCAGAAATGTTAACAGAACAAAAAACATTTTGTTAATCACCAAAAATTGCTGTTAGAAAACAAGATGATTTTAAGTTCTTTTCTAATTTTGCCTCTTATAAGCCTTCTCAAATTTTACCTCTTCTGCACAGTTTTCTCTTCCTCTCCCTACTGAAATCTCTGTCTGAATTCCTGCAAACTATGTGAGAACCTGTGGAGTACAGTAATGCAGTACTAGGATACAACCAGATCACCTCCATTGTGTCCTAGCATCAATTAACCTTGGGAAATCCACCGTACCTGTGTTTGCACTGATTTGCTCATGTAAGAAATGGATTCTAATAGTATCTACCTCATGTGATCATTATGAGTATTGAAACAAAAAATACATGGAAAGCCCATATGAGCACTCAGTGAAAGGCAGCATTATTCTGCTGTGTGCCACAGACTACAGCATTTCATTATTTATTGTCATGGTCTGCCTGAATCACTTTCTAAGGCATGACATATAAACATTCATAAACACATGCCATTGTCTTTTTCCTTGGTTGGATTTTTATATAACCATTGTATTTTTTTTTAAATGTAAGTTTCCTGACTTAGGACCTGTAGCATTTACTTGTTTATTTCCTACAGTCTCTGGTACAAAGCCAAGGATTTTTAGCACTTAAAATTCTAGTTCTTAGATCTGCATGGGACTGTGCAATAATGTATTAGTGTAAGGACACTGAAGACCCAGGAATGTGAAGTTCACGACCATGGCTCACACGGTCTGTAGTACTTCATACTATGTTATGTAATTCTTACCTTATTATAATAAAGAAAATCTGAAATTAGAATGACCTTGTTTTTTTTTTTTTGAGACAGAGTCTTTCTCTGTCGCCAGGTTGGAGAGCAGTGACACAGTCTCAGCTCACTGCAACCTCCGCTTCCTGGGATCAAGCAATTCCCCTGCCTCAGCCTCCAGAGTAGCTGGGACTACAGGCATGTACCACCGCACCTGGCTAATTTTTTGTATTTTAGTGGAGACGGTGTTTCACCAGGTTGACCAGGATGGTCTTGATCTCCTGACCTCATGATCCACCTGCCTCAGCCTCCCAAAGTGCTGGGATGACAGACATGAGCTATCACACCTGGCCTAGAGTGCCATTGTTTTAAAAAGTACACAGATTTGATATGGGAAGAAAAAGGATCAAGCATTATTATACCAAATTATATATAATCCATGTTTTTTTTTGGAAAGGATAAACTTAATAAGTTGTAGCCATGGTATTTTTCTCGTTGTTTTATAATTGCATATTATAACTTTGTTATAACTTAATGGTTTTCTCCTAAATTAGGCATTGTATATTTTTGATTACCTTTCCGTGAGTTGAATTTATGAATCATTTTCCACTGGCTGCTGCCCACTTTGAACTGACTGAGCCTTGCTGTTTTAACAGGTTGTGGTGGGGAGCTGTCTGGTGCCACAGGCTCCTTCAGCAGCCCTGGGTACCCCAACAGGTATCCACCCAACAAGGAGTGTATCTGGTACATAAGGACGGCCCCCGGGAGTAGCGTTCAGCTCACCATCCATGACTTCGACGTGGAGTATCATGCAAGATGCAACTTTGATGTCTTGGAGGTAGGAAGTGAGATGGTTTTTTCAGCACATTCCAAAATTTGGGGTAGAACAGGAAATCACTCTGCCAAGATTCCAGATTCCTTCTAGTAGTCAGCAGAGTTCTATTCTTAGACATTTTAATGAGCATCAGCCCTTTGGTGACAATTTGGTAGACATGGGATTAATATGTAGTTCAGGTTTCTCTGAAGCAATGCCTGGGGGCCCTGGCTACAGCTGAGTTAGGAGGTGATGCCAGGAAGCAGGAGCCCAGGACAGAATGAGTGAAGGAAGGGAGGAGAGGGAGCCAG
This sequence comes from Cebus imitator, assembly GCF_001604975.1. NCBI lineage: Eukaryota > Metazoa > Chordata > Mammalia > Primates > Cebidae > Cebus > Cebus imitator. Next base: position 3,240,489 of record NW_016107376.1, read on the forward strand.
CAGAGGGAACCCCTGGGGGCAACTTGGGCTCCATCTGCTGGGACTCTCTGAAGGGCAGCAGCGGAGGCACTGGTCCCCCAACTCTGGTTCCCACTGGTAAGGATTGTGCTTGGGATGGCCAACACCTCACACTTGCAGCCCCAGGAAGCTCCCTCAGAAAGTGCATTCTTGTGTCGGAGCATAGAGAATGGGCACTGACAAGCATAGGGACGGCCTGCCAGAGCGGCCACTGCTCTTCAAGGGGCCAGGGCCATCTGCCACAGAGGGCTTTTGTGAAACAGTGGCCACCAAGGTAGCAGGAAGCATTGGAAGATGAAGACTTTTCCAGCACTGCTGCAAAAGGTGTGTCTTGGATCATTAAAATAGTCTTTGAGAATCTTGGGCCCAAAAGTTTATTATAATCAATTTTTAATTGCAGGAAATTAGTCATTAGAATATGTGTGTGTGTGTGCGCGTGCATCTGTGTGTGTGTATTTTAATATATTTTTTAAATATTTTGTTATAGTTTATAACATATAAATATAATTTGTTATAATTAAATAGCATACTATATAATTATATTATCTATGTAATAGTTTTATATAATTATATAACATATATAGATGTCCCAAATATATGTAATGTATTACATAATTATATAGCATATTGTTTACTTACATTATAAATTATAATCACAATAAGTATAATAGATTATAATGTAAGTATATAATACACTACATAATTATGTAATATGCTACATGTTTGTGTATATGTAATGCATACGTATATATACATATGTATATATGTGTGTGTGTGTGTGTGTATATATATAAAGTTTAGAACTTTGAACTTTGACCTGTCTGCAAACTTTAATGTCTTCCAAATACACACAAAATCCTATCACCTCAGCTCTAGGGACTGCTGCGGCACAGCATGACAGGGATTCTACATCCAGTAGAACCTAAATCCCAAAAGGCTGGATGTTTGTTTGCTTTGTTTTACTGCTACATTCCCAGCTCCACAGAGTACCTGAAAAATAGTAAACACTCAATCAGTGTTTGTGGAATGAATGAAAGTGTCAAAGTCTCTGATTGACACAGCATTAATAATGCACATTTAGGGTATTTTACAAAGGAATTTTTACCTCCACGTTCTCATTTAAACATTAAATTGTTCCATGAGGTAAGAGGGGAATTGTATTCCCATTTTTACAGTGGTCACAGCCATGGGTCAAAAAGTTTAATGGTCTTTTCCATGACCACATGGACGGGGAGTGGAAGAGCTAATAACTGAAGCCAGTCACTGCTCAACACTCCAGTAAACCCTGAGACCGCAGATGGGTGCAGGGTGCAAGAGGTCGATACGAGTAATATGGACTTTACAGGAAACTTTAACAAAAACTTTAATTTTAAAACAAGTTCTTATCTTGAAAAGAAATGGAGTTCTAAAGTCATCCCCTCAGTGAGAGTTGCTAGGAATTACTTTTAGTAGCTCTAAAAGATTTACCATTTATATCTCTGATTTTATTTACTGTAGCTCTACAGTAGTTTGCTAATAATAAACTACTATTGTCTGATGATAGAGCTACAGCAAATGAAATCAGATAGAACTGGTAAGTCTTCATGGAGGGACTGCTGCCAAGTCGTGACTCCATCTCAGAGGAGAAACAGGGTGCCTCCTGAAATTCACACTCACAGCTCGAAGGACTAGTGTCCACGTGCGGAATGTTCAGATGGCCTCACTGGCCAGCAAGGATATTGCTTGGTTGCATAAAACCCCTTATCACTTACAAAGGGCTGGCGGCAGATCTTCCACAGCTATGTGCAGTGTTCCAAACCCTTTATTTTCATACTCCAAAGTGCATGTGATTGTTGCCCACTTGGCAAAATGTAAATGGGCTCATTGTGTTTCGGGTTTTGTCACACCCATTACAGGAAAAAGTAGAGACAGGGTCTGTTCCCTGCAAGCAGGCCTGGGGCCTGAGGGATAAAATCAGGGACTCCAGGCAGAAGCAGCTTCCAAGGAGAGCCCTGTGCCTCACAGAAATGGCTGTGGTAAGATGCACAGTGTGCTTGGAGCTTATTTTTATTATGATAAGCTGGCATGGCACCACTTGTGGTAAGCAGTGGCCTCCCATGTTCCACCAAAAGCAGGATTTGGGGGACTGATTTGGAGGCCCTTAAATATTTGGGGAAAGTTTTTTTTCTGAAACTTGAAATGAGCAACCCTCTGACATTTTATTCAAAAGCCTTGTTTTGCTTTTCTGCAAATGCTCAACTCATTTGGAAAATGTTGTGATAAATTTGGGCTAATGGCAGTGGAATGGTTTTTTTCATCCCTCCCTAGCTGCTGATTACATGTTAGTGGTGGGTTTAAAGTCTGTTACCCATGGGGGGGTATGTGATTTTTTCAAAACTTTGCTGACTTTCTCAGCCTGCACCTGAGTGTAGTCAGGTGGGGCCTTACTGTTAGTAAATAGTGGGCTTATCTGTGTTTCGCAAAATTTATTCAGAAGCCATTTTTCCCCGCAAAAATCAGTGTCCAGAAAGTGGCTCATTGCAAAAAGCAGCAGCTGTTTGGTTACTCATAACCCTGGAATGCTGACTTGATTGCAACAATAAATGGAGCCAACAGAGCAGAAAGAAACGTTCAAAACAGATTAAAACCATAGGCTTTGAAATGTTCTTCATCCTGAGCGTTCCCTAAAACACATTTTTAAATCTCTGATCATCAGACCACTTCTTTTGCCTCCAGAGTTTAGTCATATGCTATAGTTGAATGAACCATGCCCTGAAATTTTTTCCAGCTTTTCTTTCTTTTGAAGAGTCATGTGCTAACTATCAGTTTTATTTGTGGAAGCCGGAGGACCATTGTTTCAGTCATGGAAACACTCCGTCTGATTTTACTTTAATCTCTTTAAAAGCTCTTTAGAGAGATTCTGGACTGGCATCAGGCAGAAAAGGAAATCCACTCCTTGGAGCAGTAAACGAAGACAATTGCTTGGTGTGGACAGTTAGCTCGGCCTGGCCTCTCTGCGATGGGCTTTTGTGAGCTCAGCCTTGCAAGAAGGGAAGCAAATAATGTCCAAAGTGGCAGTGTTTATTCTTCTACAGGCTTCTAGGTCCAGCCAACTCATACCCATTATGCTTGTGATCTCAAGGGGATGTATGAGCAGAGAAAACAAAGAATATTTTGCTGATGTGCGAGTTTTCATTGTTAGAACTTACCACTTGGGCTCAGTGGTCTCTCCAAATATGTGTTATTAATTGGGCTTGGGTGATTGGGAGCACATGCTGTCAGTTTCATGCTCTGAGGACTGTGCCCTAGCCAAGGGGGTAGGGAGATCTTGAAAATGGGAAAGAAAGCTAGCTCTATGCACCAAGCAAGTTTGCTTCTGCCATTTGCATATGTGTATGCAACAGGGGCCACACAGGGCTCTTCCTAAAGTCCTGCTTTGGATGGACTTGGGGGAAGTGCACAAACATCAGCTCCTCCTAATAAAAATATGCCTGAAGAAGTTGGTCTGCTTCATTCCTTTGCAATTACTGTCCTTGTGCTCAGCCCTCTGTGAAACAGCAGTTTCATTCATTTTGGCCTTTCCCGGATGGCTGGGGGGAATTAATCAGACAAAGAAATCATTATACATTCAAATCACACACTCCACCCCAAAGCAGGCTTCTTGTTCTCACTCCCTCTCCCCAGAGAACACTTGAGTGATTTTCCTATCAGTCAGCAGTGGGCCTTGAGGGTGGGCAAGGGCCGGGGGTGCTGAGGAATGGGGGCAGGAAAGGCACAGAGGGAGGGTGGGAAGGTGTTGCACCCAGATCCCACTGAGAGATGCCTTCCTGGCTCTGGCCCTGAGTGCCTGTACATGAGGACTAAGTCTGCAGTTGTGAAGGTCTCAGATACCAGTGTCCCTGAAAACCGTCTCCAAAGATGGTCTTTCTTTTACAAATTGAAGTTTGAAAAGACCTGAAGATGAGGTATCAGCATCTTCTATTTGATTTTCATCCTCCCTTCGCCACCCCTCCCAGTTCCACACATATATACAGGAGATAAGCAGGACGCAGAGGAGACTGAGAAACCCATCTGTGAGGCCGCCTGGAGGCCTGGCCTGGGCTATCCTTGACTGCAGGATGCCCTGTGCGAGCCAAAGAGAATCCTTTCCAGAGGACTATGTCACTGGGGTATTGGATTCCAGTCAGACAGACAGTTTGGCAGATTTGGAGGAGCCTAGGTGGTCTGAAGTCATGTATGATCGATCTAGAAGTGAAAGGGGAAAGTTCCCTGATCACCCACCCGCAGGTCGTGTGACAGGAGTGTGGCTCATCTGTTTAGCTGTGGTGCCCTCAAATCCTTTACGGGAGGGGGAGCATGCACACTGGCAAATGCAGGAACCCAGGCAAGATGCTCTCCATGGCAAGGTCTAACGGTGGATGCCTGTGACTCTCAAAGCCCCCAAGGGCATGCTACAGGGTTCTTTTAGCTCTGCCTTCCACCAATGGCTTAAGCGTTAACCAGCTCAGTGCCTCTTGGTACCTGGGATCTTGTCCAGCATCCAGAAAGAATTAGGTCACACATGGACTTGAAGGATGGTGAATGCGGGGATTGTATTGGGTAATAGAGGTAGCTGTCAGTGGGATGGATGGGAAGCTGGAAAGGGGATGGAGTGGGAAGATGATCATCCCCCTGAAGTTTGACTGTCCCATGGATGATCTCTATCCGAGTATCCCCAGCCAAGCTCCTCTCAGTGTTCATTTGCTTCTTCTTCTGTCTCATTCTCCTCCTCTGCTCTTCTGTTCCTCTGCTCTTCTGTTCATCTGCTCATCTGCTCATGGAGCCTGAGGTTGGAGGTTTATATGGGTATAGGATATGGGGACATGGCAGGCCAAAAGGTGACATTTGTGCGTGAAAACAGAAGTGCCTGTCCCCATTCAGGGTCATGGGTTTCCAGGCTTGGGGGTGGGGCCTTTGCCAGGCAACTGCCCTCTTCTACCCGGTATTTCCCTGTCTCCTGTCTGTATCTGAAGGAGCCATCTAGAGACTAAGGCAGAGTCTAGGGCAATCCCTCAGCAGAAAAGCGCGGTGCACCTGGTCAGGTTTCTGGGCGTGGGTGTGTTGGAAGCAGGCACAGGGAAGGTGCATAGCATTCCCTTCCTTAGGCTCCAAAACACACCCGGAGAGCTATTATTTCCACTCCTGAAGAAGCATGTGCATTATAGTCTATGTGTGTGGTTTTAGAAAACATTCAGTTTGCAGGGTAGGTGCAACTTCCTAAAAATATAACTTAGATATTGGTAGCCTTCAGTAAACTGAACTTTCATAACACAATGTCTTTATGCTAAGACTAATCATATGTGCCTATAAGAGTTAGAAAATCAGACATTTCTTCTTTTCTTAAATGTCCCCCAAAATTCAGAAAACCAGACTTAATACTGTATGATCTGCCATGTTTCTGTTCGAGAAAGCAGGAAATCTCATGGAGACATGAAATAAACAAAAAGAGGAGATAGGAAAGATTCTGGAATAATCTATACTGTCGTCCTCTGCAATCCTGGCTGATGAAACAAGCAGGCGTTTCGTGGGTGATTGAACTTGTGTGTTCCTAAGGCAGAGGGAGTGCCTCTGAAAACTCAGCTCAAGTTTATAGGGCATCAGTGCATCCACACCCAGGGAGGCTGCGATTTCAATCTCTAATTGTCATAGAACCCAAGGAGCCAGGGGTTAACATGAGGCAAGGGGAAGGGTGTGTAATTGCTTAAAATATCTTTTTAAGTTTTTTTCCCTACATTCCATGTTAGATCTATGGAGGCCCTGATTTCCACTCTCCTAGAATAGCCCAATTGTGTACCCAGAGATCACCTGAGAACCCCATGCAAGTCTCCAGCACTGGGAATGAGCTAGCAATTCGATTCAAGACTGACTTATCTGTAAATGGGAGAGGCTTCAGTGCTTCCTGGCAAGCAGTCCCTGGAGGTGAGTGAATAAAGGAGGCATCCTAAAGTACTTAAGCTGAGCCCTCATTAAATTTCATGAAATGTTTGGGAAAATGTATGAAGGCTACACCCTGATCGATAACTTAGTGACTCCCCAGAGGGAAGTCTACTAAGACCTGACATACACTCTTCCCTAAATAACATGACAGTTTAACCTCCTAAGGGTCACCATGTATGTGAAAACAAGAATGTAAGCGTGTAAGTCCATGGTGAGAGTGGAGCTAGGGTGATAGGCCCGACCTACTCTCCAGCGGGTTGTACCTCTGAACCAGCTTCCACATCTCATGCCACAGTACAGACCTTTGGATTCTCGGCAAATAGCAAACTTGCAAACATTAAATTGATGAATTCCAAGGAATTACTGTATGCTATATAGTGACTTTCTGCCCAAGATTTTAGGAAGTCTAAATTGCCTGTTGTGTATTTTTAAAGTATAGTAACAAACTATGGCACGAAATATTTTAACAGATGTTAGTATATTCAACTACCAGTGATAGCCACATTTGCAGAATCCTTACTGTGTACCAGCCACTTTTCTAACTATTTTATGAGGATTATTTCCTTTAGTCCTTACAACTACCCTATGAGGGAAGTCCACTTCATATCCTCATCAATGAGGACACTGAAGCTTAGAAAGATTAGTGACTTGCCCAAAGATCCACAGCTGGAAAATGTTGGTCATGCGTGGTGGCTCACGCCTGTAATCCCAGCACTTTGGGAGGCGGTGGTGGATGGATCACAAGGTCAGAAGATCGAGACCACGCTGGCCAACATGGTGAAATCCCATCTCTACTAAAATACAAAAACTAGCTGGGTGTGGTGGTGGCACATGCCTGCAGTCCCAGCTACTCAGGAAGCTGAGGCAGGGGAATTGCTTGAACACAGGAGGAGGTTGCAGTGAGCCGAGATCATGCCACTGCATTCCTGCATGGCGACAGAGCAAGATTCTGTCTCAAAAAAAAAGAAAAAAAGAAAGAAAGAAAAGAAAATGTCAAAGCACATATGTGATCCCAGGTTACCTGATGGCCACACTTCTTCAACTGTCAACTCTACCATAACATAGTAGCTATTTAAGAGCTCTCCCTAAAGTTAATTTAAATACACACTCACACACACACACACACACACACACACACGCATGCATATACACACACACATACATACGCATGTACACACACACACACAGAGTGTTTAGATTATCCTAAATGATTCTCCATTATTAGAAAACAGTGACAAGCTTGGCGCGGTGGCTCATGCCTGTAATCCCAGCACTTTGAGAGGCTGAGGTGGGCAGATCACGAGGTCAGGGGTTCGAGACCAGCCTGACCAACATGGTGAAACTCGGACTCTACTTAAAAAAATACAAAAATTAGCTAGGTGTGGTGGTGCACACCTGTAATCCCAGCTACTTGGGAGGCTGAGACAGGAGAATTGCTTGAACCAGGGAGGTGGAGGTTGTAGTGAGCCAAGAGTGTGCCATTTCACTCCAGCCTGGGCGACAGAGCAAGACTCTGTCTCAAAAAAAAATTGGTTTATATTATTATAAATTCAAGAAATGATTGGTCATAGAGAAGACATTGTACAAACAGGTATTTGATAACAGCATAGGAATTTTTAAAAACCTAAGTAACTGTACTATATCCAGAATACTAAATTTTTAAAGAGTAGATATTAAATTATTTTTAAATGCACGCAGTACTAGATTATCACAATTCTTGGAAGGAAACGTGTTATTCTTCCAGAATGCTATATTTTTAGAGGACAATGAAAAAACAGTGTTCCATGGCTTTGTGAAAATGTGATTTCATTTGCATTTCCTTTTAATTATTTTTAACAATAACTTTTGGCATCTGTATTTTCAGTGTTTGAAGTATTTTCTTAGAATCATCCATGTCATCCCTTCTTATTCTGTTGAGATAAATGACTTAATGTGGATATCAAGTTCCTCAGCATTTGTAGCATAGACACTAAAACTAATAGTCAAGCAAAGTAATACCTTGATCCGTACTACCAGGTAATGGATTATTTTAATGCGTCCATATTCTTTTCATGAAATAATTGTGTTTCTCACTTCCAGGTTGTGGTGGGATTTTCCAGGCTCCTAGTGGAGAGATTCATTCTCCAAATTACCCCAGGCCTTATAGGAGCAACACAGACTGTTCTTGGGTCATTCGGGTTGACAAAAATCACCGTGTTCTCTTGAACTTTACTGACTTTGACCTTGAACTACAGGACTCTTGTATTATGGTAAGTGATGTAAATTTCAGGCATTGTTTCCAGTGAAACTTGCGTCAAAACACTGCTATAAGTATATTTAGTAAATGGATTACTTATGGGTGTTTTCAACGTCAAATCATAGGAAATCCAACTATTAGCAACTTAAAATATAAGGACATTGATTTTTATCTAAAAACAAATCAGGAGGTAATCTCAAGGTTTGTTTAGCAAGTCACTTTCTGCTCTACCATAATTAGTGTGTTGCCTTTCATCATATTGTTACTTCACAGTCAAAAAGTGACTGCAGTGGTTTTTATCTGAATGTCCTACGTGAGTCTGCCTTTGAAAAAAGGAAGAAGAAATAGAGTTAACTATTTCTGTTTTGTTTGTGTTTCTTTTAATAAGGAAAGCAAAATTTCCACAAAAGCCCCCTGATATATCATTACCCAGAACTGGCCTCAAAAGAGATCCAGAAAGTGTCATAGAATAGGTTTATCATAAATTTTTTAGATTAATTATTATTAAGCCTCTGGGATTTTCACAGGATTCCGCTTTTCTGGAGACCAGGGTATCTTGATTTGCTAGTTGAACAAATCCATGTTCTAATAGAATAAGTTCAGAGATAGAGCGGAGGAGAAGGAATATGGCTATGAGTTAGTCAGATGACAAAAAAGTTCTGCCACTGAGACAGGAGAGGTTCCTTGAGTCCTTCACCGGATTTGCAAAGGGGGTGGCTTATTTACTGCCAAGCTGAATTCCTTAGAGAAGGGAACACACAAGCAGATGAATGCAGAAACTGGGTAAACCAACACTGGAACTGGCTAGTCACTCCTCTCTGGAGGAAGCAGACTCTCTGCAGGCCCCATGGCAGCATCCAAGCATGTTACAGTGCTCTTGGCTCTGCCATCAGGAAGAGGGTGTCTGTAACCCCCAAGCCCCACAAGGCATTTGTTACAATCAGTGCTCTTCTAGTATTTGCTGTCTCTGGACGGCTAAGTGTTAACCAGCTCAGTGGAGGGTCAGGGTGACAGCCTTTTACACCCTGCCCTCTTGATACCGAGTTCTTGTCTGGTGTCCAGAAAGAACCAGGTCACATGAACAAATTGAAGGGTGGTGAATGTGGAGAACATTACTGAGAGGTAGGAGTGGGTCTCAGCAGGAAGGGGAGCTTGAAAGGGGATACAGCGGGAAGATAATCTCCCCCTGGAGTCTAGCCTTCCTTAGCCAGACTCCTCTCTGACCATAATCTCCGATGCCCAGCTCCTTCTCCTCCTGACGTTCAGACGCTTCTCTCTTCTGTGTGTGCGTGTCTGCTGAGTCTGGGGCTTGGGGTTCTTATGGGCACAGAATGGGGGCAGGGCAGGCCAAAAGGCAACATTTGGATGGGAAAACAGGGATAGCTCTCACTTTGGGCAGCAGGTCCAGGCTTGAGGGTGGAGCACTCACCAGGGAACCCACCCTCTTCAACCAAGCATTGTCCTGCCTCCTGTCCCATCACTGCTACCAACACTTTTAATGCATTCCTACCTGAAACTAATGCTTTGCATTTATTGTAAGAGTGAATGAAGTTTTCTTTGGAAGGCTTCTTTATTCTTTCTGTTTTTAAATTTTTTGGCTACCTGATTTTCTGTGTTATTATTGTTATCATTATACTTTAAGTTCTGGGATACAGGTGCAGAACGTGCAGGTTTGTTACAGGTATACACGTGCCATGGTGGTTTGCTGTACCCATCAACCTGTCATCTGCATTAGGTATTTCTCCTAATACTTTCCCTTCCCTGGCCCGCCACCCTTCAACAGGCCTCAGTGTGTGATGTTCTCCTCCTTGTGTCCATGCATTCTCATTGTTCAGCTCCCACTTATGAGTGAGAATACTAGGTGTTTGGTTTTCTGTTCCTGTGTTACTTTGCTGAGAATGATGGTTTCCAGCTTCATCCATATCCCTGCAGAGGACATGAACTCATCCTTTTTTATGGCTGCATAGTATTCCATGGTGTATTTGTGCCACATTTTCTTTATCCAGGCTATCATTTATGGACATTTGGATTGGTTCCAAGTCTTTGCTATTGTGAATAGTGCCACAATAAACATACATGTGTATATGTCTTTATAATAGAATGATTTATAATCCTTTGGGTATATACCCAGTAATGGAATTGCTGGGTCAAATGATATTTCTGGTTCTAGATCCTTGAGGAATTGCCACATTGTCTTCCATAATGGTCAAACTAATTTACCTTCCCACCAACAGTATAAAAGCATTCCTATTTCCCCACATTCTTTCCAGCATCTGTTGTTTCCTAACTTTTTAATGATTGCCATTCTAACTGGTGTGAGATGGTATCTCACTGTGGTTTTGATTTGCATTTCTCTAATGCCCAGTGATGATGAGCTTTTTTTCATGTTTGTTGGACACATAAATGTCTTCTTTTGAGAAGTGTCTGTTCATATCCTCTGCCTGCTTTTTGACAGGGTTGTTTATTTTTTTCTTGTAAATTTGTTTAAGTTCTTTATATATTCTGGATATTAGCCCTTTGTCAGATGTATAGATTGCAAAAATTTCCTCCCATTCTATAGGTTGCGTGTTCACTGCCTTGATGATAGTTTGTTTGTTTGTTTGTTTGCTGTGCAGAAGCTCTTTAATTTAATTAGATCCTATTTGTCTATTTTGGCCTTTGTTGCCATTCCTTTTGGTGTTTAAGTCAGGAAGTCTTTGCCCATGCCTATATGCTGAATGGTATTGCCTAGGTTTTCTTCTTAGGTTTTTATAGTTTTAGGTCTTATGTTTAAAACTTTATTTCATCTTGAGTTAATTTTTATATAAGGTGTAAGGAAGGAGTCCAGTTTCAGTTTGCTTCATGTGGCTAGCCAGTTTTCCCAAAACCATTTATTAAATAGGGAATCCTTTCCCTGTTGCTGGTTTTGTTAGATTTGTCAAAGATCAGATGGTTGTAGATATGTGGTATTATTTCTGAGGCCTCTGTTCTGTTCCATTGGTCTGTTTTGGTACCAGTACCATGCTGTTTTGGTTACTGTAGTCTTGTAGTATAGTTTGAAGTCAGGTAGTATGATGTCTCCAGCTTTGTTCCTTTTGCTTAGGATTGTCTTGGCTATACGGGCTCTTTTTTGGTTCCATATGAAATGTAAAGTAGTTTTTTCTAATTCTGTGAAGAAAGTCAGTGGTAGCTTGATGGGGATAGCATTGAATCTTTAAATTACTTTGGGCATTATGGCCATTTTCACCATATCGATTCTTCCTATCCATGTGCATGGAATGTTTTTTCATTTGTTTGTGTCCTCTCTTATTTCCTTGAGCACTGGTTTGTAGTTCACCTTGAAGAGATCCTTCACATCCCTTGTAAGTTGTATTCCTAGCTATTTTATTCTCTTTGTAGCAGTTGTGAATGGGAGTTTACTCATGATTTGTTTGTCTGTTATTGGTGTATAGGAATGCCTATGATTTTTGTGCATTGATTTTTGTATCCTGAGACTTTTCTGAAGTTGCTTATCAGCTTAAGAAGATTTTGGGCTGAGATGATGGAGTTTTCTAAATATACAATCATGTCATCTGCAAACATAGACAATTTGACTTGCTCACTTCCTATTTGAATACCCTTTATTTCTTTCTCTTGCCTGATTCTCCATTGCCGGAACTTCCAATATTATGTTGATAGGAGTGGCTAGAGAGGACATCCTTATCTTGTACTGGGCTACCTGATTTTCTAACAAAACATTTTTAATCTTTCATTCGTATTTATCGGCATTTCATTCAAATACAAACCAGATTCTCTTGGTTACTGGATCTTTCTATTTTAGCTTCCTGATAGTTTCCTACACAAATTACAACTGGCTAGCTTCTTTCAAATTTACCTCAAGAAAACTCAAAGGTTGTTTTATGTTTTTCCAAGTAACTCATTCTAATGGTATGATATTAATGTTATTTTACAAGATTAGGTTACTAATGAAAGTTCAATTTATTTATCACTATATATTAACCATCCAAGTGAGTCTTCAGAGTCTAAGTTGGCAAAGCATCATGCAGACTGAAAGTATAGAACATTTACCCATTCTCCTGACAAAGACCATTTAGAGATTTTGGAAAACATTTACAAACATCTTTCTAAATGTAGCAAATGGCTCATGAGGTAGTATAAAATTTCAGAGTGAATATCTGAGAGAGGTTTGAGTCCAGTCTTTGGGACCATTTTTGCCTACAGGGCATTTACTGATCCACAAGGATTTAGCAGCTCTTCTGAGAGCCTCTCAGGACAAAAAGGACCAAAGTTTGAGTCCAGGCTTTGTTAGGGTGGCAGTCTTGGCAAACCATTCGTATCTTAGGTAAAATGAAAGGCAAACAGCCTTCACTGAGACTGCATCCAATGTTTGAGTTACCCGAGTGAACCCCCAAAATCTGAAGCCATGGAATAATGAGAGTGAATCCTGTATTTCTCTTGCATCTGGGCACTGGGCATCCAGCAAAAGCAACTTAAAATCTTCTTCAAAGAGAAACAATAGCATTCTAGACATCGTTTCTACCTATAATTTTTCATGTGTAATAGCCAATGAAATGGGAGAGTTCCCTAACCCCCCTCACAGGACATGCGACAGGGGTGTGTCTCATCTGTTCAGGTGCTGCATGCTCAAACTCCTTATGGGTTGGGGAGCATGCAGAGAGGCAGGTTCAGGAGTCAGGGTGAGCACTCTTGGGCTCTGGACCCCATGCTAGCATCTAGGGGTGGGTGCCTGCAACTCCTGAAGCCTTAGTGGGCATGCTACAGTGCTGTTTTAGCTCTACCATCCTCAGATGACTTAAGTGTTAACCAGCTCAGTGTCCTCTTGGTACCTGGGTTCTTGTTTGGTGTCCAGGAAGAATCAGGTCACACATAGACTTGAAGGATGGTGAATGCAGGGGTTTTATTGGATGATGGAAATGGCTCCCAGTGGGATGAATGGGGAACTGGAAAGGGGATGGAATGGGAAGATGATCCTCCCCCTAGAGTTCTGCTGTCCCGTGGCCAGTTTCCTCTCTGGCTGTCCCTGCCTGAACTCCTCTCAACATTCAGATGCTCCTTCTCTTCTCTCTTTGTCTGCTGTGTTGCTCTTCTGCTCCTCTGCTCTTCTGTTAATCTGCTCATCTGCTTGTCTGCTCATGAATTCTGGGTTTTGGAGTTTATATGAGTACAGGATAGGGGTGTGGCAGACCAAAAGGCAACATTTGAGCATGGAAACAGGAATGCCTGTTACCGTTTAGGGCCATGGATTTCCAGGCTTGAGAGTGGCCTTTGCTAGGGAACTGCCGTCTTCTACCTAGTATTTCCCTGCATCCTGTCTGTATCACCAACACACTGTCAAAGATAGTCGTGTACGTGAGGGGACAATATAACAAAAATGAGACATGATATGGGTAAGAGGTAATAGAACGAATCCACTAACATGCCAGATACTAAAGTACCTGGCACACTTGCTAAACAACTGTGATTACTCAACTCATGGAAAGTCAAACGGAAAACTTTCAGTAAGGAACTGCATACTATAGAAAGTGACATTGCGATGTGAAAAAGAACCAGCTACAAATTTGAGAACTAATAAATACCATAGCTAAAATTAAGATGTCAGCAGAAGGTTTTTTTGAGAGATCGGGCAGAGATAAAGAGAAAAATAGAGACTAGAGAGAAATAATTAACTGAAAGATAAGTCAAGAATCTACTCAGAAAACATATGGATTAAAAAAGGTAAAGAGTATATAAGAGAGGTTAAGACATATAGAGGACACTTAGAAAAGGTATAGCTTACACTTACTTGGAGTCTCACAAGAAAAAGAGAGATATATGGAACAGAAGCAAATTTTGAAGAGCTAATGACTAAAACTTTGCCAAAACTGGTGGAAGTCATCATTAAAAAAAATAATAATTAGAATCTCAAGGAACCCAAACAACAAAGCAGGATAAATAGAATGACACATTTTCTAAAAAAAAAAAAAAAATAACAAAGAAAAAATGTTAAAGTCAGCTAGAGGAGTGGGTAGGTGGGAAACAGATTGCTTCTTAGAAAGTAGAGACTAAATGCTGACTTTTCAACCAGCATTGGAAGCAAAACAAATTTTAAAAAAGGACAATAGAATGCTATATATTCAGTTTAAAGAAAAACAGGTAACTACAAGCCAGGTACTCCATGTTCTTCTAAAATTCCTTTAAGAATAAAGGTGAGGCTGTGTGTGGTAGATCACGCCTGTAATCTCAGCACTTTGGGAGGGTGAGGGAAGATCATTACTTGAGCCCAGGAATTTGAGATCAGCCTGGGCAATATAGTGAGACCCTGTTTTTAGAAAATAATTAAAAAATTAGCCAAGCATGGTGGCACACACCTGTAGTCCCAGCTACTTGGGAGGCTGAGGTGAAAGGATCACTTGAGCCCGGGAGGCAGAAGTTGCAGTGAGCAGAGATTGTGCCACTGCACTTCTGCCTATAACAAGTCCTGTCTGTTAAAAGAAAAAAAAAAAAAAGGAATAAAGGTGAAATAAATATTAAAGCAAAATAAGGGGCTTTAAGAGATGTTTGAATGGGCCAGAGACAAAATTACTCATAGTTTTGACCGTGGTGGGTATGGCTCTACTGCTTCCTTCTTTTCTCGTCTGCATTGTGCCAGGTGCAACTTCTTTTCTTTGATACGGTGCGTAATCCGTGGAATTTAACATACAAAGTGTGACCAAACTAGAGCCTAGGTCAAAGGTATGCCAGCACGCCTGGGTTTTTCCCTCTTGTTGTCCTGAGGAGGATTTTCCACCTCCTTGGGACATAAACACACAGACAAGGTTTCTGTGAACACTGCCATATTTCAGCATGCAGCTGGGCTTGGCTTGACACAGTGCAGCAGAAGGAAACAGACAGCAGGAAGTGAAACCTCAACTGTGATCTGGTCTTAGGCATGGAGATGGGAAAGAAACTCAAAAACAAGTGCTGGGAGGAGTTTGAGCTGGTAGATAAGCAAAATATAAAATGTAATAGTCCAAACAAGTTGTCAGAATCAGATAATACTGTGTGAAGTACAGTTGACTCTTGAACAATGCTGGGATTAGGGTCATTGGCCCACCGCTCCCCTGCCTCGTAGTAAGAAATCCACATACAACTTTCAAGTCCCCCAAGACGTAACTACTAATACCTATGGTGGACAGAAGGCTTACCATTAACATAAACAGCCAATTAACAGGCATTTTATATGTTTTATATATTACATACTGTATTCTTATAATAAAGTAAGCTAGAGAAAATAGAACATTAAGAAAATCATAAAGAAGGGAAAATATATTTACTATTTATTAAGTGGAAGTTGATCACCATAAAGGTCTTTATCCTCATCTTCATATTGAGTGGGCTGAGGAGGAAGGGGGAGGGGACGCTGGTCTTGCTGTCTCAGGGGTGGCAGAGATGGAAGAAAATCTGTGTTTAAGTGGAGCCAGGCAGTTCAAACCTGTGTTGTTCAAGGGTTAACTGTAGTTGGAAAATCCCAGCCAGTGGGCAGAAGAAATGTTAGAAGCAGGTACCTCTAGGCAGCTAGGCAAGACATTAAAATAAAAAGTGAGCCACACCATTAGTGTGAGTCAGCACAATGCCTCAGCTAAGAAACCTTACCTCTGCAGTAGGGTGGATCTGAGCCTAAGCCTGGACTTTGTGATTTTCTAGCTGTGTTCCTTGGAAGAAAGTTAATCTTTCAACTTCAGTTTCCTCAATAGAAATGGGGATAATAAGAGGACCTCTGTTAGATTCACTGTTAGGTATTTGAGATAATATAGATGACCTGCTTGCTGTCACATAGAAAGTTCTTCGCTTGTGCTAGCCATTATGCTGCTGCTGCTGATGAGTGTTTTGGGGGAAGTTCATTCAGTAAGGACTGGAGGAAGAGACAGTGTGGAATACCAGGAGCACAAATGCACTTAGAAGTCAGAGTCAGACGTGCATCCCCATGTTAATCATTACAACACTGTCCACGATAGCAAAGACGTGGAATCAACCTAGATGCCCATCGATGGTGGATGGGATAAAGAAAACTTGGTACATATATACCAGGTAATACGACACAGCCACAAAAATGAACAAGATCATGTCCTTTGCAGTAACAGGAACCCATTATCCTAACCCATAATCCTGGGTTATCTAAGATAACCCAGTTTATCCTAAGCTGGAGGCCATTATCCTAGGTGAAGTAACACAGGAACAGAAAACTAAATACTGCGTGTTCTCACTTAGACATGGGAGCTAAACACTGAGCACACATGGACACAAAGAAGGGCAAAAGAGATACCAGGGCCCACTTGAGGGTGGCAGCTGGGAGGAAGAAGAGGATCAAAAAACTACCTATCACATGCTCTGCTTATTACCTGGGTGACAGAATAGTCTGTATACCAAACCTCCATGACAGGCAATTTACCTGGATAGCAAACCTGTACATGGACCCTTGAACCTAAAATGAAAGTTTTTTAAAAAAGAAGTCAGGGTCAGGACTTGCCATCTGTAATTCTGGGCCTCAAGCTCTTAAGTAGAAGAGTCTGCTTTTGAATCCTTCTCATAGCATAGGCCCTAGGGTTTAGCATACCTAAATGCTAGGTGTACTATAATCATTGTGAAAATGGCCGGCATGATTCATTTGGGCCTGGAAGCCAGGGAAGCTTTCACACTGGAGGCGACATTAAAGTGGCAGAGTCTCACCAGTAGAAATGCGGAGTGAGGCCAGTAGGGGAGTCTGTGAGGGAAGGACGGTGACATCGTGCCCATGCATTTGGGAATAAGAAAGGAGAGTGTTGTGCCTGGAGTGTGAACAAATGCTGGGGAGCACGTGGTGACCAAGGGGCTGCAGAAGACATCTGAGTTCTTCTCTTCAGCTCCAGTGAAGAACTTGAAATTATCCTATAGGTAGTGTGGAGTCAGGTAGTGTGAACATTTTCTGTAAAACAGGGGAATAACATACTCAGAGCTGTATTTTATAATGATAACAGGCAGCAGTGTGTGAAGAATGGGCTGGCAGAGAAAGAGAACGCTGGTACAATGTCTGTTTGGGAAGCAGTGGAAAAAGCTTGGATCAGAGGCGTTAAGTTCTCTAAGTAGGTAGTGGTCTTGGGAATGTAGTACTGGGACACATAGAGAACTGTCATGGCGGCGGTCACTAGAATCAGAGGCCAATTACATGGTGGTGGGTGGGGCAGGTGATAGGGATGAGGGAGGGAAGGACATTTGCTTAAAGAATGAGTGAATGGCCAGGAGTGACGGCTCATACCTGTAATTCTAGCACGTTGGTAGGCTGAGACAGGAGGATTGTGTGAGCTCAGGAGCTCGACACCAGCCTGAACCGCATCTCTACAAAAAAATTTAAAAATTAGCCAGGCAAGGTGGCACATACCTGTATTCCCAATGACTCAGGAAGCTGAAGCGGGAGGATCACTTGAGCATGGGAGGTCAAGGCTGCAGTGAGCTGTGATCGCATCACTGCTCTCCAGCCTGGGTGACAGCATGACCCTGTTTCAAAA
>NW_016107376.1:3258817-3266582 GCF_001604975.1 Cebus imitator
AGAAAATGGGCAGTAACCGATGGGTTAACAAAAATCAGTGGAGAGTCGGTTTTTTCAAAAAATAATGGAGAAGATTAAGTTGTGTCAGGAGGGCAGAGTGAAAGAGCAGCTGAATGTAAGAGGCAGGCAAACAACAGAGGAAATCATGTTTTCAGGGCAGAGACACCAAGAAGTGCCACGTGGGTTCTATTGATTCCATGTTTTTTAGAACAAGAAATAGAAACACATGACTTAGCACAAGATTTTTCTGATTTACAAATATATTATGTTAAAAATTGCATAAATTATATGCAAACTAAGTTGTTATATGATTTATAAATGAACTTTACAAAAAGATAAAGAAGTTTTAAAAGGAAAACAAGATGAAACACTAAAAAACTTTAAATATAGATTTTATTTTTAAATCTTACATACTCCTCATATTAAATTTGTAGAATACAGAAAAGAAATAACAGGAAGTTAATGCTATCCTTAGTATTACAATATAGATACAAACTATTGAAATCTTGGTTTATTTCCCTCACAAGGGAACGGTAAGTTGGGGTGGAGATCTGCTGTGTATTTGCCAAATGGACCCACTTAAGGGAACAGGAGGTGTGTAGAGGTTTGGAACCAAACCAGGCAGTGCCCTGGCAAGGCTAGAAGCTTGGCTCCCAGTTATCGTTAGTTGTCCAGGGATTCATGAAGGTCGGCATTGAAGCACCAGTCCTCTATCTTTACAGCCAGATGGACACTGGATGTGAAACATACCCCAAAGTCCAATATCTTACATAATATCTCTGCAGTCTCGTTTCATACAAAGCCAATCATTCATTTTGGAGACATACAAGTTAATGTCCTGGTCCTGTTGCTGAGACAGAGTTCTTAGCAAAGAGAAACATATCCAGTGGCCAGTGATGCTGTCAGATAATATTTGGGTTCAGGAGATTTTTAATAGAGCTCAAGTGTACTCTTTAATACCAAGGAAAATTATGCTCGGATGAGACCAGCCATCCTGTTTTTTCAAAACCTCTATAACAATTTGGGTTATTAGAAGAAGAAATAGTAATTTAGCTTTATGTTAAATAGGATTCAACATACGGTTAACAGTCAGAACCATGTAGATACATAGAATGTTAAGGTCGGAGAAGGAAGGCTAGAGCTCATTTGTGCCTCTTGTCTCCTAATTTTTTACAAAAGGTATTGAGGTGGAGGTGGGGCAGTGCAAAAAATAAAATGAATTTAAAAAATAAAAAAAGATCCCGAGATCCAGAAATGTCAGGGTCAAGGCTAGGTAGAAAATAACAGCAGGATCAGCACTAAAACAAAAGCGTTGTGCTTCCTATGAGGTGAATAAGTATTTTGGTAAAATATAAAAATTGCAGTTATGTACAGGAAACGGAATGGCAAACTGGAAAAATAGAGGAAAAAAATAAACTTAGGGTCAGACTGGAGCACTTTGACTCCTTCTTTTTAGGCGGAGGGGGGAGCAGCATCTTACTCTGTCACCAAGGCTGGAGTCCAGTAGCACGATCTCGGCTCACTGCAACCTCTGCTTCCCGGGTTCTAGCAATTCTGGCTCAGCCTCCCAAATAGCTGGGACTACAGGCATGTGCCGCCACACCTGGCTAATTTTTTGTATTTTTAGTAGAGACAGGTTTACCATGTTAGTCAGGATGTTCTCAGTCTCCTGACCTTGTGATCCACCCACCTTGGCCTCCCAACGTGCTGGGATTACAGGCGTGAGCCACCGTGCCCAGCCCACTTTGACTTCTATATCTGGTGAACCCAGCCTTCATTGATGAATACAAGGAAAAGTGTTAAGAATTCAAACATGAAATGGAAAGCATCCCTGCTTTGAAGTCAGGAAGTCAGGGTTCCCTTCATTACTTTGCTGTTTGGTACCAAATATGTACCAGACACATCCAGGCACTTGTTTCTGGGCATGGCATCACCCCTTGCTCTCTTCATAGCTTGGGGGTTCTTGGTTTGCTTATTTATAAAATCAGGTGCCTGGGAAACACAAGCAGAAAGAAGAAAACTGAGAAAGAGGATTCAGTTAGGAGTTGCATTTGTACGTAAGAAGAAGAGGACAAGATGGCAGATGAAATAGCCACCAAGGGCCCAGTGATGTTGGTGATGGTTTCATCCTCAAAGAAGTCAGCCTCCTGCAGCCCCCAGGCTTCCCATGATCTCTGGTCCAATCTTCGTACTCTCTGGGAATACAGTAGAAAGCTTTTCTTAGAGTAGAGCTAGTCGCCATGTGTTCCCAGTTGGGGCAAGCTAGTGTCATGGAAATACAGGCAAAACTCACCAAGTAGAAGAAACCAGTGAACATTTAAAAATGGAACAGTAATACCCAGCTTCCATCCTCTTTGATAGAACCCACAGCAGTAGTCTTTCTATCCTGAAAGCACCAGTCTTTTTGATGCATGCATTTTTAATGCATGCATAGCTGAATAAATGAATTTTTGTCGTCTTTACTCCTGGAATCATCTCAAAAATCTCAGAGGACACCATCTACAACGTGCTGTACTGAGTTCACTCACTGGCACTGTTATTGACATACAGTCTTACCATTGTGAGCCAAATGAGGACTTACATAACATCACAGAAGTGCGTTTTCTAGAATTGCATGTTGATATAATGAGAAAAGAGAAAAAGTGAATTTTGTGACTTTTGTTGAAATGGTGATGGCATCGAGGGGAGCTAATCAGGAAGCTGGACTTGCAGGCAGGTTTCAACACATTTGGTAATATATTTGCACTTTCTGCTCAGTCACCTTCAAGTGTCTGGCATAATCAACCTTGGGCTCTCCTGAATGGCACATAAGTATTTCTTGGTAAGGCAGTTGTGGGACCCATTGGCTGGGGATGGTCCTGTCTGGTCAGCACGAAAGTGGCTTTGTTACATTTCCTTTCACGAAGGCTGAGTATTAAAGTGACCTCTGACTGACAGTTTAATTGCTTAATTAGAGCCTTTCTTCTACGTCTTAGATTCATGTAGCTCTGCAAGCTCTTATTGATCTAGAAAGGCTGCTTGTAGCTCAGTGTGAGAGCAGGAGAGGGAAGTCCGCTCAGCAGCACCAGCTGGCCCCTGGAGATTCCTGACCTCTGCTTCCAGCATCCTCTTTACTCAGCTCGTTGGAATGTCTGCCTCGTGAGAATCAGCAAGGAGCAGTTCAAAGCAAGCCGACCATGGTCCAGATCCTGCCTCTCATTTGGACCAAACACACATGAGGTCTAACAGAGCCTGGCACCAAAAAGAAAAAGCAAAATGATTAGTAACTTCTAAAGCTTTTTGTGCCTATCTAGGAGAAGGAAAGAAAAGCGTCTGATATGAACTGGAAAAAAAAATCCCTGCGCTCCCACCCAAAGCTGCAGTGTCTGTTGTTGTTCCCAGTATTCAACAATAAAGTGCAGGGTGGAACAGGGCAGACACCTAACACAGCATCCTCTTCTGTTTTATTTTTGTAAGACGCCACCCATGATGTATTTCCTTTTAAAACACTGATCGTTTCCAAAGCAGAGTAAACAGACACAGGAATAATAGAACTCGGTGCTTCAGAGATGACGGAAACAATTCTTCTTTAAATATTTATTGTTTTACAAATAAATCTATGACAGAAACCAGTCTCTCTCTCTCTCTTTTCCTTTCTCTCTCTCCCTGTCTTTCTGTTTCTCTTTTTTTCTCTTTCCTTATTCCTCTCTCTCCCTCTCTTCCTCTTTCCCTCTCT
The DNA here is from genome assembly GCF_001604975.1 of Cebus imitator. Taxonomy (NCBI): domain Eukaryota; kingdom Metazoa; phylum Chordata; class Mammalia; order Primates; family Cebidae; genus Cebus; species Cebus imitator. The sequence goes on from NW_016107376.1 coordinate 3,262,533, forward strand.
CTCCCTCCGTCTCTCCTTCTTTCTCTCTCTCTCTCCCTCTTATCTTTACCTCTCTTTATTCCTCTCTCTCCCTCTCCCTCTTTCTCTCCCCTACCTCTCCTCTCTTTCTCTCTCTCTTCCCTCTATCCTCCTCTCTCTCTCTTTCTTCTCTCCCTCCTTCACTCCCCACCGCAGGAATTTTTGTTTCCGTTTGATACTTGAGGATGATCTTTTTCGAACGTTAATCTTGTGACTTGCATTTGTTAACCTGCGCAGCTACTTGACATCCCCGTGCGGGCGCCGTATTAACAACCAAACGCTGAGCCAGTGCTTTGCATCTGCAAGACGAGGGGAGAGCTGAGCTGAAGCCACAGCTCTCAATCTGTGGACAGGGGTTTGGTTTGGCTTGGTTTACATTTCAGCTCTGACTCTCCTTAAATGTTTATTTGTGAAAGTAAAATGAGCAGATTAGATTTCTTCTCGTATCAGCATTTCCAGGAATCTTTGAGTCAGGGCTTGCAACAACTGTACATTTTTAGAGTTTATAGTCTCCTGTAAAATTTGAAGACTGAGTGGCAGACAGTAGAACAAAGAAACAGGGGTGAACACGTGCTGACATGAGACGTGTGGTTGTGAATTGAACTTAGTATTTAATTTCCAAAGAACATAACTGGAAAAAAAAATCACTGACAGGGGAAACTGATGCTTCCTCCCTCCCCAGCCCCAAGAAAAGATGCTATAATGAGTCATGTTTTCATTTCCTTCCACACTCACATTTATGACTGAAACAACTTGGATAATTTCCCGAGGGATCCCTTCCCTATCACTTAATGTTTCCTCTATTTTGGAGCAGTTCAGATTCCTAAGTGGGAATTCCATTAGCAGCTACGTTGCCATATATAACATATGAAAATAACTCTCGATCCTCAAAATGGACTTTGCGGCTCCATGTGAATTCTCTCTTCTGTGCCTTTTCCTTCACCACATTTGTGCCTTATCCTTCACCACACTTTTGCACCTTGCTAAGCTTCAAGGCAATCCAGGTAGGAGACCTGTGTTACCATCTGGAGTTTAAAATGTAGTAAAGCGGGCAGGGCACGGTGGCTCACACCCGTAATCTCAGCACTTTGAAAGGCTGAGGTTGGCAGATCACTTTAGGTCAGGAGTTCAAGACCAGCCTGGCCAACATGGTAAGACCCTGTCTGTACTAAAAATACAAAATTTAGCTGGGTGTACTGGTGCACGCCTGCAATCCCAGCTACTCCAGAGGGTGAGGCAGGAAAATTGCTTGAACCCAGGAGACAGAGGCTGCAGTGAGCCTAGATCATGCCACTGCACTCCATCCTGGGCGACACACAGCAAGATTTTGACTCAAAAAATAAAATAAAATAAATGTAGTAAAGCACAAGGACCAGGTCGAATGCCAAATTAGACCAGGTTCAAGGTGAGAAATAAGGCCACATTAGACCAGAGAATGGGGGTTGGACCAGGAAAGGACAAGGAGGAGATTCATATCTGAATCCAGGAATAGAATCAAGCTTATATGGCAGGGATAGAAGTTCTGGGTTTATTTTTTGCCCCCAGACACTGCGCCCTTTGTTACCCATTCTGCTTAGTGAGCCATGCTGGGAATCCCATGCACGTTCAGTGGAATGGAATGCAGGACAGATGCTAACCACCCGGAAGGCCACAGGAGCCCAATACAAGACTTTCTCAAATGCTACTGAGGATGCTTGATTGCAGGTCTAGATACAAAGGAGGGGAGACGCCCACCCTATTTCCAGACCTGCTGTGGTCATCCTTCTTGGAGACCATGGACATCTCGCTTAGCTTCAGAGAATCACGGTCTCTCAATATACTAACTGAATGAATATAACTTGATTTTACCTTTTCTCTAGGTTTAATCATAATTGATCAGATATTAGGGAGAGGGGGTTGTATATTGGCTCTGCACTACTCAGCCTGTGATTGGGCAAGTCATGTATGTTTTCGGACGCTCAGTTTCCCCTGCTGCAAAGTGGAACTGTAAGAATTGAATTTAAATGTATTTAAAGTACCTGTCAGTGTCAGGTACAAATAAGTATTAGCAGCTATTCCTAATTTTTCTATTACAATGACTACTGCTTCTATTACTATTAATGCTATGTTAAAGATCTTAAGTAATCTTTTAAAAAAATATGCTCCCTGGGTGAAATAAAACTTAATGGACAAGAAGATAAGAAATGCAATAGAAAAAATTTCCCATTTCCTACTCTCCAACAATCTCAGGGAATATATTCCTGTTTTTAGAAATAAAAATACAGATATTACTGAGGAAGCTACAATTCATTTTTCCCCCTCGCTCATGAGGGGTGCAGATGATGACTGACATTTCAGTCAGGTGGTCACAAGCCATTTAATCACTCCAGGGTTTGGATTACAGCAGAGAGTGGCAGCCACGGAAGCACTCTGTGTCATGTCCATGTCAATCACATGGTCTTTAGTTCTTAAGCAAAGCATGCATGATTATTGGTCTCTATTTTGTGCAAATTAAAAAATGTATGCTCAGCTTCACTTTTGTATTTGATGTTACATTTTAGAAAGCGTACACTGTGCCCTGGCAGTTGTTTTGGGACTGAATGGAAGGAGGACACAAATGTAAGGCAGGGGAAATTTTGGGCTGTTTTAGTGACCTAGGCAAGATGGAATGAGGACCCACATCAAGACACCAGAGAGGGACATGGGTGAAGTAGAGGGAAGGAGCCAAGCGATACATCGGACAGAGAGATGGCAGAACGTACTGATCCATTACATTTAGTGGGGAGTGGCGGTTCCTAAAATGGTCTGGCCATTGGGTACATGTTTCCAGCATTTACTGAGGCAACAAATGTAGGTGAAAGATAAATGAGAGGGATGGGAAGATGGCTTCAATTTGAGACACTGATTTTCAGGGTTTGTGGGACATAGAAGAGATGATGTCTGCTATACAGTTGGCTCTATGAGTCTAGGGCTTAGGGGAGAGGATGGGGCACAGTTACAGATATTAGACAATGACCAGATGCTTTGGAAATCTTAAAACAGAAGCCATGTCCATTAAACTTGATACATTCCTGGAGGCAGCAAGAGGCTAGATTAACTGGCATTAGTGGCCACATGGCTTGGGTACCGCGGTGCTGTTATGGGAATAATGCTGTTTGATGTCTATATGTAATGAGTGATGAAACACTAAGAAACTTTAAACAGAGATTTTATTTTTAAATCTTACATGCTCCTCATATTAAATTTGTAGAATACAGAAAAGAAATAATAAAAAGTTAATGTCACCCTTAGTATTACAATATAGATGCAAACTATTGAAATCTTGGTTTATTTCCTTCACAAACACATACATACAAATATATAGACACATGCACACACAGACATGCATAGTTAAGATAATATCATATATAATTTTATATCCTGCCTTTTTCTCTTCACATTACTTGAATTTTTTTAAGTAGTTTCTTTGGGTAGCCAATCAAATGGACATGCTGTAATTCAGTTAGCCACAGGTTCATTATTTACAGTTTAGATTATTAATGGATTTTTTTTCTTTTCTTGTTATATCAATGCTACAAGGAGTATCTTTATATGTGAATCTTAGTATTCCTTATTATTTCCTTTATATAGATTTTCTTTTCTTTATTGAACACTCTATTATGAAATATTTTAAGTATGTAGAAAAATACAGACTATATAATGCACACAAAGTATATAATGCACAAAAACTTCTCCCTGTCCAGACTGGCCAAATCTTCCTATTTTGCCATATTTGCTTCAAGTTCTTTTGTTTTCCCCCAAACAGAAACGAACTGTTCAAGACACAGATGAAGTCCCACGTGCACCCATCATTGGTTCCATTCCCTGTTCTCCATCTTAGAGGAAACTGCTAATGAGATAGACTTGATGTATTTTTTTTTTTATCATACTTTAAGTTCTGGGGTACATGTGTAGAACATGCAGGTTCCTTAGGTATACACGTGCCATGGTGGTTTGCTGCATCCATCACCCCATCATCTACATTAGGTATTTCTCCTAATGCTATCCCTCCCT
>NW_016107376.1:3267367-3275717 GCF_001604975.1 Cebus imitator
TTCTTGTAAATTTGCTTAAGTTCTTTGTAGATTCTGGATATTAGCCCTTTGTCAGATGGGTAGATTGCAAAAATTTTTTCCCATTCTCTTAGTTGCTGGTTCACTCTAATGATTGTTTCTCTTGCTGTGCAAAAGCTCTTTAGTTTAATTAGATCCCGTTTGTCTATTTTGGCTTTTGTTGCCATTGCTTTTGGTGTTTAAGTCATGAAGTCCTTGCCCATGCCTGTGTCCTGAATAGTATTGCCTAGGTTGCTAATGAGATTTCTGGTTTATGATTCCCATGATGGTTTTTATAGTTTTTTCCTTATATATGTACATCCATACACACTATGAAATATTACTTTGCATGTTTTAAGACTTTATGTAAATCATGTCACATGCTGCATATCCTTCCACTTGCTCTATTCACTCATTCTGTTTTCACGTTTTCTACATTGTAATGCATACAGATCTAATGCATTCTTTTGGTCACTACACGTTTCATTTTATGTACGCACCACAAGTCCTTTAGCCATTCACCTGTTAATGAACATTTATGTTTCTTCCAATATTTTTCTGTAGCAACTTTTTAAGCTGAACATTCTTGTAGCAGTGTTTGTATGAAACCACCTCAGAGTTTCTCTAGTTTAGACCTGCAGAAGTGGAATTGCTAGATTTTAACTTTTCTGCATGTTGTCAAATTTTGTTAGAAATTTGTATATGAGCCCAGGAACAGCGGCTCATGCCTGTAATCCCAGCACTTTGGGAGGCCGAAGCAGATGGATCGCTTGAGGTCAGGAGTTTGAAAATAGCCTGGCCAGCATGGAAAAACTCTGTCTCTACTAAAAATTCAAAAAGTAACTGGGTGTGGTGGCATGCACCTGCAGTCTTAGCTACTCGGGAGGCTGAGGTAGGAGAATCACTTGAACAAAGGTGGAGTTTGCAATGAGCTGAGATTGCACCACTGCACTCCAGCGTGGATAACAGAGCAAGACTCTGTCAAAAAAAAAAAAAAAAAGAAGTGTATATGTGAGAATTTCTGTAGTGAAATGAGAAAAACTTACCTTCATACTTGTAATCATAGTTTCCACAAAACTTTCAATACATCGTTTTATTTGATCTTTACAATAACCTTGTGAGGCAGCACAGGGAGATTACCTACCCTCATTTTTAGATGAGGTCACTGAAGTGGTTTCTGCAAAGAGCTGTACAGCATGTGACCTGAATGCAGTGTTGGACAGCCTCTTTCTTCATTCTTCAGCAGACTTTGTTCCTTCTTTCCTCAACCCTTCTTCATTCCACACCTGCAGACTTACCTCAAAACTTAATGACTTAAGACAACAACATTTACAGTTTCCGCGGGTCAGGATGCCAGATGCCACTCGCTTGGGTGCTTCCCGGCTCACTCATGTGGACGTATGCAGGGTTCAGTTCCTTGCAGGCTGTTAGCTGAGGCCTCCCTTGACTCCCTGCCATGCAGGCCTCCCCACAGAGTATCTCAGAACACGGCACCTTGCTCATAAACGTGCAAAATAATATTTCATAGAGAGAGCAACAGAGTCCAACAAGACAGAAAATGCAAGCAAGAGTGAAGGCACCATCTTTTCTCACCCCATTATGGAGGTGGCAGAATATCACTTCCATTGTATTCTACTAATTAGAACAAATCAGGAGGTCTGTCCCATAGCCCAGGGAGGAGGTTATACAGAGGCGTGAATTCCCGGATGCGGAGACCACTGAGAGCCAGGTCAGAAATTGCCTACCACCCCCCACCCCCACAGTCTCCAGCTGGGAAATTTTCATTGATTATTTCTCCCACTCCTACCTACCCATACTTCTGGATAACCCCCCGCCTCTTGGTCCTCTTTTCTTTTTTGCCTCTGTAGCTTTCTAATTCCCGACTTCATTTCTTACATGGCAATTTAGCTACCACTTTGTCTCACTTTAATAGTAGAGGCTAACCTCTATCACATGCTTACTACATGCCGGCCACTCCGAGTATTTATATCTTTTAACTCATTCTTATGAACAATATGAGCTATATATTCATATTAATCCCATTTCGCAGATTAAGAAACTTAGCAACAGATGAGGAAGCAAAGAGAGAAGAGCAGCTTGTCCCTAACAACATAAAATAAAACCTCCCCTGCTATACTCATGTTCTGAGCATCTATGAAGATATTTTGCTCAATAAAGATTGTTTTTTAAAAGGAATCCTGCCACCACCTTTTAAATAATATACACTTTTAAATGATGTGTATTATATGACAAAGGCCTGTACAAGAGTAACAAGTTCCCTTTGCTTGGTTTCTTTATCTTCCCACATTACCGTTCTCTAGAGCTCTGACCACAGGACCCCAGAACTAGAAATGTCGCCAGGAAGAGGTGCTCGTGTCTCACTTCAATCGTTTTCCTCCCACATCACTTGACATGTGACAAGGTTGAACACATGTTAACTTTAGAAATGATGGACATTTACACAGATCTCAAGGTACTGAAGCATCAAGTATGAAGGTTAAGGCTGGGCACTGTAGCTCATGCCTATGATCCCAGTACTTTGGGAGGCTGAGGCAGGAGGATCGCTTGAACCAGGAGTTCCAGGCCATCCTAGACAACACAACAAAATCCTCTTTCTACAAAAAATTTCAAAATAAGCTAAGCATGGTGGTGCACACCTGTAGTCCCAGCCTTTTGGGAGGCTGAGGTGGGAGGATCCCTTGGGCCCAGGAGGTCAAGGCTGCAGTGAGCTATCACACCACTGTATGCCAGCCTGGGTGATGGTAAGACCCTGACTACAAAAATAGTAATAATTAAAAGAAATTTCATAAATGTTTGGCTTAGTTCTTACTTCTGGCTAGAGTTTAGAATGTGGAGGGGACCTGATCGAACCATAATATGTCATGTGTTCAGAATCCTCTGGGCCTTGGGGATGGGTCTGATGTCCTCTGCCCACCTTCTGCCTCTACCTTCTCTGACACTGCTGCTGAAGGGCCCCGGGGAGTAGAGTGCATGACATCGGCCATGCTCTGTGGTTGGGCCCCTTCATACTCCTTCAGACCTTGCATACAGGAAGCCTGCCCAGAAAGCAGCCCCAGCTGACTCCACCCCCACCGTGAATAGCCTCTTAGCCACAGTTGTGTGTACTATGTGTTTATACCATTGAATCCATGAGGGCAAGGACAGCTTTTCCTTAACTCAGGATTTTCCTCAAATGCTAGTCCTCAATTTTTAAAGACCAGCAACTGTCATACATTTATTCATTTGTTTGTCAAACATTTATTGCCTGTTGTGTGCCAGGTTCTGTACTTTTTTAAAAGTCTTATTTTTTATATAATAAAGTTAAGTTTTTTGATTTTGTGGGGGGTTTTCGTTTGTTTTGTTTTGAGTTGGAGTTTTGTTCTGTCACCCAGGTTGGAGTGCAGTGGCATGATCTCAACTCACTGTAACCTCCACCTCCCGGGTTCAAGTGATTCTTGTGCCTCAGCCTCCCGAGTAGCTGGGATTATAGGCACGCACCACCACGCCCAGCTAATTTTTGTATTTTTAATAGAGGTGGGGTTTTACCATGTTGGCCAAACTGATCTCAAACTCCTGACCTCAGGTGATCTGCCCGCTTCGGTCTCCCAAAGTGCTGGGATTATAGGCGTGAGCCACCGTGCCTGGCCTGGTATGTATTTTGAATGTGTGTGCTAGTATCTTGACAGTTTATACAATTCTGGATATTTTGCAAAAAGACTGGTTAACTTTTCTGTAGAAATTAGATGACCACTCCACTAGATTTGCCTCTGTTTTAAGAGATTCACTAGTTGAAATTCTCCCGAGAATAGTGGCTACTTTTTATTTTGTGGCTTCAACTTCAAATTTTTATTTTATTATCTAGAAATGAATTAGTTGAGATGTGAAGTTTTATTTTGTTTCTATATTGCCCTGACTTTTACCACTTAAGTAGCAATCGGAAAATCAATGCTGAGGCCTAGCAAACTCGGCAGTAGGCTTACGTAAGAATTATATGTTATGTTAGTATATTATATACATATCTGATAGTAACATCATTTGCTAGCTTTGCCCTGGGAACTAAATGGAAGTTAAGGGAAAATGCATATTGATGATTTTTATGACTTTAGAATTATAAATGAATGGGAACAAGGTTTCCCATGTTTTCTTCCTTGAAGTGCTTTTCTTGTGTAATTTTATAAATTGAAACTTTAAATGTGAGAATATTGATTTGATATTACAAGTGTTAAGAACACTCAAAAGAATTTATATTTCAAACTCTATTAAAAATATTTTCCCTCCTTGATAGCCTGAAGTTTAAAATTTTCATAAAATGACAATTAAGTACATAAAACTTAATAACTATCATGCTGTGGTTTGAATGTGTTCCCTCAAAAGTTTGTGTGTTGGAAACTTAGTGTCCAATACAACAGTGTCGGAGGTTTGGCCTTTTGGGAGGTGTTCAGATTATGAAAGCCTTGCCATCAAGAAGTGATTAATTTTGCTATAAAAAGGGCTTTGCAGCCAGGCTCACGCCTATAATCCCAGCACTTTGGGAGGCTGAGGTGGTCGGATCATGAGGTCAGGAGATTGAGACCATCCTGGCTAACATGGTGAAACCCTGTCTATACTAAAAATACAATAAATTAGCCAGGCATGGTGGCACATGCCTGTAATCCCAGCTACTCTGGAGGCTGAGGCAAGAGAATTGCTTGAACCCGGGAGGCAGAGGTTGCAGTGAACCAACATTGCGCCATTGCACTCCAGCCTGGGTGACACAGTGAGACTCCGTTTCAATAAAAAAGGTGGGGTCTTGCACGAGTGGGTTCTCTCTCTTCTGTACTTCTGCTGCTTGAGGACCTGATGTTCTTTCCCTCAAGAGGATGCAGCATTCAAGATATCATCTTGAAGCAGAGAGACCTGGCTCTAATTTGCTGGCACCTTGATTTTGGACTTCCCAGCCTTCAGAACTGTGAGAAATAAATTTCTGCTCTTTAGAAATCACCTGGCCTTAGATATTCTGTAGCATCACAAAGCAGACTGAGATGTGTCATGAGCATTTTAAAGAGAAGTAACATGGTAAATATAGAATTTGGAGAGAGAAGACTCTGCGGCTCACTAGCTATATGAGCTTGAATGAGTTATTAGCTTATTACATTGAATGAGACAATAGTTTTATAGCTTATACACTTGCCTCCCTGTCTTCGTTTTTATAGAAAATCACATAGGTTACGATTTGTTACGGAGTTTGTAAAATTACAACATGCTCGTCACATTTGGGGTGTCATTAGTATATCATTTCAATTCAGAGACCCATGGAAACCTTTTTTTGAGATGGAGTCTCACTCTGTGACCCATGCTGGAATGCAGTGGTACAATCACGGCTAACAGCAACCTCCACCTCCTGGGTTCAAGAAAATCTCATGCCTCAGCCTCCTGAGTAGCTGGGATTACAGGAACCGACAACCATGCCTGGCTAATTTTTTTGTGTTTTTTTTTGTAGAGACAGGGTTTTGTCATGTTGGCCAGAGTGGCCTTCAGAAAACCTTATATTTTTGATCCATTCCTTGTGAAGTATTACTCCAGCCAGATGAATTTTAGCAGAGGTCTGGTAATTCCAGGAGTAGGGGAAATTGCTGGGAAGTCTGTAAGCCTTCTAGATGTACCCCTTTCAAAGTTTCCCCAAGGAATTGGGCCATTCAGGTGATTTTCTGAAGATTCCAGGCTTAATGTTTTAGTTTACTTTTTTTCCTTTATTTCTTCCTGTCCCTTGAGAGAATTGCAACCACTCAGACTAAAAACAAGGATTTTGAAAGGAAAGAAGCAATATGTACTTACCCCTTGTACCTCTGAATTTGGGAGGACATCTTTTAAAAACCAGAAGAGTCTTACTTTGTGAGTCCATGGACTTTCAAAAATCTTAGAATTTTTTTCTTTTCTTTTTGAGAAGAAGAAGTCTATAAATGCCAAAGAACCCATTGTTCCACTAGTTTAAAAAATTAAGAACTGCTAGACACTTAGGTTGATTCCATTATTTTGGCTATTGTGAATAGTGCTTCAGTTAACATGGAAATGCAGATGTATTCAACACACTTACTTAATTTCCTTTGTTTATCCCAGGAGTGTGACTGTTGAATCACATGATAGTTCTATTTTTGATTTTTTGAGAAACCTCCATACTGTTTTTCATAATGGCTGTATCAATTTACATTCCCAACAATAGTGTATAAACGTTCCCTTTTCCCCACATCCACACCAGTGTTTGTTATTTTCTAATTGGGATAAAGTGGTATTTCATTGTGTCTTTGATTTGAATTTCACTGTTGATTAGTGATGCTGATACTTTTTCATTTTCCTGATCATCTGTATGTCTTCTTTTGAAGGCAAACCGACTTCTCTGTGGATGAATGGGTTTTGAAAATGTGGTATATATAAACAATGGGATACTACTCAGCTATAGAAATGAATAAAATCCTGTCATTTATGGCATCATGGATGGGCCTGGAGGACTTTATGTTAACGGAAATAAGCCAGGCACAGAAAGACAAATATTACACGATCTCAGTCATTTGTGGAATGTAAAAATGCTGATCTCTCAGAAGCACAGTAGAATAGTGGTTACCAGAGGCTGGGGATGGTAGCGGGGAGAAAATTATGGGAAAGATTAGTTAAAGGGTACACAATTATAGTTAGATAAGAGGAATAAGTTCTGATGTGTTATAGCACAGTAGGGCACCCACAGTAAACAATATTATGGTGTGTAAATGTTATGGTCTGTTAAAAATAACTAGAAGAGAGGATTCTTAACAGTCTCACCACAAATAAATGATAAATGTTTGAAGTGATAGACATGCTAAATATCATGATTTGATAATTACACAATGTATATGTGTATTGAAACATCACACTATACCCAACACGTGTCCAATTATTATGCATCAGTTAAAAACAAAAAATGAACTAGATATATACTCATAAAACTGAATATTAAACTTATAAAAATGAAAAAAAAGCTATTCTGAACGAATAAATGAATAAATTATCTTGAGAGGAGTAAATAATCTTGTGCCTTAAGATTCAATTGATGTATTCTCCATACGCTGTAGCCTCAGATGTTCTAAGAAGGCATTCATTATCCTTTGATATTAAAACCAAGACAGTATTAGTAGAACATTACTAAAAGCTTAGGATGCTGTACCTATAACCTTAGGACAACATAAAACCAATACTAAAGACTTGAATTAAACCAATATTTGAGGGTAGACTCAAGTGTGAATGTAGTAAGAGGTTTTGGAGTGATGGTTTATATGTTGTTTTGTCTAGCATTTAGTGTCCAAAGTGTTCAAAGGAAGCATTCATACTAGATTGGAAACTATAATTTGAATTGGTTAAGAAAATGGAATTTAGTTTTTAATCAAGTTTTTTTGAATGAAAATCAGTCATCAGGTTTCATTGACTGGATATATATATATATATATATATATATATATATATTTAAATTTTGAACATTAAATTATAAAAAAGAAAAGACTTGCTGCTCCAGAACAGACTCACATTTGTTTTAGCATTATTATTGTAAAAGCTTTAGCTGCTCAAAGAGTTAAAAATCCTGTTGATATTTGATTCATTGGGTTGTATAAGCCAAACTGAGAATATCCTCCCAATCATACCTGTGTGCTACAGAGAACACCGATTTTAATCATCACTAGATTTTTAAAGTCACTTGTGAGTACTTTTCTTACATTGAATGTCTGAACTTTCTATTTTTTCCCAAGATTTTCTTTTGAAATATAAGTGGCGCTTTGTTTTGAATAAAACAGCCATATTTTAACTTCATCCTTTCAGTCACACTCTGATAAGGTTGGCGGGTTGATGGATATATGCTGCTCAACTGATACCTTGCAATGAACAAGAGGAAAGGGTTTCAATTCTGGACCCTGGAATCTAGCCGTCTGATTCAATGTGACCTGCTCCGTCTTGTGTGACTTGGGCCCATTACTTTGGCTCTCTGTGCATCTGTTGTCCTCTTCTTAAAAATTGAAAGAAGGATAAAATGGGACAGCGTATGTGAAGGGCTGAATCCAGTTCCTGGCACATAGTAAGCACCTAATGAAGGGGAGTTATTATTAATCATCCAAGCAAAGGAACTCATTTCCCTGGTTAACACGTAAGAGTATTCAAAAAATAATCTAGATAGTTCCAACCAAATTAGTAAGCTTCAATTTTACAAATCAATACAGAGGTTTCAGGTATATGTGATATAGATTTGATTTCATTACATGCATGGAGGATCAGCTAGGTCACAGCATGGCACTAGGCAAGACAGAGCCCAATAATTAAAAAGAGAGAGAGGATATATTTTTTTTCTTTCTTTCTT
>NW_016107376.1:3275941-3287589 GCF_001604975.1 Cebus imitator
TGGCGCAATCTCAGCTCACTGCAACTTCTGCCTCCCGGGTTCAAGTGATTCTCCTGCCTCAGTCTCCTGAGTAGCTGGGATTACAGGCATGTGCCATCATGCCTGGCTAATTTTTTATATTTTTAGTAGAAATGGGGTTTCACCATGTTAGCCAGGATGGCCTTGATCTCCTGATTTCATGATCCACCCACCTCGGCCTCCCAAAGTGCTGGGATTCCAGACATGAGCCACCACGCCCGGCTAATTTTTGTATTTTTTTATTAGAGACTGGGTTTCACCAAGTTGGCCTGGCTGGTCTTGAACTCCTGACCTCAGGTGATCCACCTGCCTCAGCCTCCCAAAGTGCTGGGATTGTAGGTGTGAGCCATCACGCCCAGCCAAAAAGAGAGAGAAGTAATTTTTGAAATCAGCCTCATGTCACTCCTATCATTTGAAAGAATTCTGCCATTTCTCTTCTTGCTTGACCATTACCCTATGAAGAACAAACAGATCCAACAAGTTGGGATTCTGACAACAAATGCTCATCACTCATCATTATTTCTCATCTGTTTTCTCATGTGTTCATTCTTGCATCACACATTTCCAGCACATGTTGTGGGCATGGCCTGAGATTGGGGAGGAAACAGAGTGTGGAAGGGATGGCATTTATAAAGACATCAGGAGATCTAGTAGTGGCTCTGACAGAGGAAATCCTGCCGAAATTCATGTTGGTGTCCCTAGAAATAACCAAAGACTCAAACACTCCCATGGAGCTGTGAGACAAGACAAGAAAATAAAGCCAGTTTCACTTGATACAGCAAATGTGATTTTCTACTAGCTCATTGATGTGCAGGCACTTCATGGAATACAGGCCTTCTAGATGTGAATCTGAAGCTCTGAACCACTGTTTGCCCTGTCACCTTTCCTGTAGGCATACGATGGCTTAAGCTACGCAATGACCCGCCTTGCCAGGATGTGTGGAAGGGAGCAGCTGTCTAACCCCATCGTCTCCTCAGGAAACAGCCTCTTTGTGAGATTTCAATCTGGCCCTTCCAGACAGAACAGGGGCTTCCGAGCTCAATTCAGGCAAGGCAAGTACCCTGTGGGTCTTCCCAAGCACAAGAGAAATCTTCAATGCCCTGTTTGGTGCAACAGTGAAATGAGACCTGTGCTCAGAAATTTATCACAGCCTTCTACTTAATAAGAACTGTGACTTACAATGATCCCAACTCCTGAAGCTTGTAACCTTCTGCTTGTCTGACTTCCTTTGAACCTGCATCTCTAACGAGTGTTCAGAATAATACTTATTAAAAGTGCTTTTAAGACTAGAAACAGTATAGGAAAGTTTTTCTCCAAATTCATTGATCTAGGACTATCCAAGGCTTTACACTAGAATGGGGTGCACTGCTATAAATTACAAGACTTGCTTGTAATATAATCAGTCTAGCCCCCAGAGACAGTGCTTTCCCTCATTTCTGAATCTTGCCATTGTCCAACTGAGGAGTCACTCTTGATTTCCATTTATTTTTCTTCCTTTGTTTCCCTCCCTTCCTCTCCTCCTTTTCCTTTTCCTCTCCTCTCCTCCCCTTCCTTTTCCTCCCCTCTCTTTCCCTCCCCTTCCTTTTTTTCCCACAGGGTCTCACTCCAGCACCCAGGCTAGAGTGCAGTCACGGCTCATTGAAGCCTTGAGCTCCCAGGCTCAGGTGATCCTCCCACCTCAGCTTCCTGAGTAGCTGGGACTATAGGTGCAACAGTGAAATGCCTGTCTCCTTTTTTTTTTTTTTTTAAGAGATGGGATCTTGCTCTGTTGTCCAAGCTGGTCTCAAACTCTTGGCCTCAAGTGATTATCCTGTCTAGCCTCCCAAAGTGCTAGAATTGCAGGCATGAGCCACTGCACCCGGCCCTTGTTTTTGTTCTTAAAGCACCACTTCTCCAAGACCTTTGTATGCATTGGCTTTCATCTGCTCATCCTGTGAGATGAACCTTTTATCCCATAGTCAGAGATTATTTGTATTCAGATGTTTCAGAACATTCACTGCAAATACGTTTAGTCTATGTAGTCATTATGTTTATCTTAGTGAACTCATTTATATTCTGTAGTAAAGAGTTCTGGTTGGGGACAGTGTCTGGATGGAGGTCTCCCAAGTATGTACCATAGACCTTTAGACTTTGGAGTAAGACAGGCTATATTCTTGTTGATTTAAAAGAAAAACTAGTTTCCTAATAGTTCTTTTGCATGTAATTATTCACCTGTATGTTGCTTTCATAGTAAAAAGTCCTTGCTAGCTTTCATCTGGACCCTAACAGCCTCCTCGAAGTCACCTACCCTTACCCCATCTCTCTCCAAAGTCACCTGTAAAAGCCCTGCCCTGGCCTGGAGAATGAAGCTGAAGCCCCTGCAGATGTTAACCAAGGGTCCCAGAAACCGTCCTGACCTCTCTCCAGTATCAGTCACTACACCCCTCGGGCACCCCGTGCTCCAGCTGAGCCTGTATACATGCAGTCCTTACCCTCTTCTGTGTCTGCTCTGGTGGTCTCCTCCCTGGCCTCCCTTTTCTCACCCTCCCAGACCTGATTTAGCTGTGGCCTCCTCAGCAAGACTCCTCTTACACCCCCCAGCGGTGACCGCCGCTCCCTCGCTGGGACTCCCATAGAGTTTTGCTCTTCTCTGATACTCTGCAGTCATCTTAATGAAGCTTGTTCAATTGAGTATTTATTTTCCTGAAAAAAAGAGGTCGTTTATAAACAGATTATCCCTCTATCTATGATTATGAGTGGGCAGTGTAAGTGAACCATGCCAGAATTTTGTTCAAATGACTTGGGCAATTCATAGCCATTTAATCTGTTGCTCTTTGCCACCTCCTATAGTTGAAGAAAATTATTTAAAATATAAAATGTGCTCTCGTTTTCTGATGGTTTAGTACAGCTCTCTTTATGGAGAACTTTCTTGGCATGCCTTTTAGAAATTAAAAAAAAAATCTTTGATGTTTTTGTTCATCAAATATTTGTTTTGTACAGTCAGTAGAAATCAAAAGTGTATGACACATACGTGTGTTTGTGTGTTCTCCAGCCTGTGGAGGCCACATCCTCACCAGCTCATTTGATACTGTTTCCTCTCCGCGGTTCCCTGCCAATTATCCAAACAATCAGAACTGCAGCTGGATCATTCAAGCGCAACCTCCATGTAAGTAACAAAAACAAAAAAAGAAAAGGCATGTGGGAGAGAAGATGTCTGTGATAAGGTCAGACTGTGAGTAAGGTTCTTACCTCCTCAGTTCCAACGATCAATGGCCTTCCTCTTCCTCTTTTGCAAGTCCCAATTCCTGACGTGCATGAGAACAAGCACTTCCTAATCTGATAGGGAAGCAATTTTTACAGTTGCTTTTAAATTAAAATAATATTTTTAAGTTTCAAGGCCTAGCAAAGGTTAAAATACAGACACACACACACACCCACACACACCCACACACACACACAACACAATACACATACAACCTTCCTGTATTGACAAGCGTATGCAGCCATATGAGATTGGGGGTAAACCAAAATAATCGATAAATGGTTTTTGACATGTGTGCCGTGAGTATAGTCGATGCTCAAGACGGTTGCTGAGTGAACAAATGAAGAAGAGCCACAGACTGGAGAGTCGGTAATTCACATGCCAGAATTTAATATGTGACCCTATCAATCAAAGCAGACATTCACGATAAATTAAACCTGGGCTCTCCTGCAATCTACTATTCCAGCACAGGGCTAGAAGAAACATTGAATAAATGCTTACTTTCTTTTCTTTTTTGGAACCCTAGAATCTTATCTTCTGACCGGGCAACAGTCCGGTGGTAAGCATTTCTGCTCTCATTTTACAGACAGAGAACAGGAGGGAATGTTCCTCACAGACATGACAGAATGGCTGCGGGGGGGTGACGCTGGGGCCCTTCTGAATCCTGTTTCACAGGAGCCCTGCCCTCCTGCCTTGTCATTGAGGTTTGCAGGAAAATACGGTTTCAGGTAGAATGTAGGAAAGGCTTTAAGTTCTTCACTCTGCTCAGTAACTAATCGCCTGTGTGAAAATAGGGAAGTCACTTAAGCTAATCAGGCCATGACAAAATAATCTGCAAAATGAAGAGTTCGGCTTAAATATTCTCTAGTACTTTCCCTTGGGATGTAAGGAGTTAACAAATTGCTAGTATCTTTATTGACATGCATAAGATGTGGAGGCCGATGATGTCATCCTTAGCCAATTCAAATGGAGAGACGGAGCCGAAAACAAAGTTGCCAGCCAGAGACTGAGCAGTAGATAAAGAAGCCCCCTCCCTTGAACAGAGCAGTTTGTGCCTGAGGATTATTTTCTAATGAGTTGTAGAGCATTTAGATGAAAGAACTCACTGGTTCCAGAACAGCAATAGGAAAAGATCCTATTCTGAAGATTAGGGAGCTTGAAGAACAACAAAAAGAAAATGCATCCAGGCACTTGCTGTTCTGCAAGTAATTCAAAGCTTTCGTGATAAATGTCTCTAAATCTTAGGGCACTAGCTCTCGGCTGAAAATAAAACTGAGTGAGCTAAAATGTGAGTGCCAGGGAGAAAAGAATGACTTATTTACAAGCACATGCAAAGAATCTGAATTTAAGGAAATGATTGTATTGAGAAAAATGCGTATGAGAGGAACACAGCAATGGTGATATAAAAACAGGGAAAGATGGCATTTTCCAACAAGATATTTCCTGTAGTACCTGGAATGAACCTACCCAGGAGTCCTCTTATTTACCACTACCAGCGTTTCAGATGCAACAGGCACTTTTGAAAGCATCTATTCTGTTACTCTTCAAAGGAAACCACCTAGCACAGAAGTTATCCCTTCCTTCTCCTTTCCCTTCAACCATGTGCATCTCTGCCTCGTTCATTAATTCTCTGCTGGAGAACCCTTACATGAAATGATCAGAGGTAAAATGTATCTCCCTGTAGGTTTTTTAATTTTAATTTTATTTTGTAAAAAAAATTTATTTTTATTTTTTGTAAATGTATATATTTATGGGTTACATGAGATGGGGTATTCCATCCCTTCAAGCATTTACCCTTTGCGTTACAATTGAATTATATTCTTTTAATTATTTTTAAATGTACAATACAATACAATTACTTTTAATTACCAGCTACAATTACCATTGTGCTATGAAATAGTAGATCTTACTCATTCCTTTTATTTTTTAAAAAAAATATTTGTTTATTTATTTTGAGACGGAGTCTCGCTCTGTCACCCATGGAGTGCAGTGACGTGATCTCGGCTCACTGCAACCTTCGCCTCCCAAGTTCAAGCAATTCTCCTGCCACAGCCTCCTGAGTAGCTGGGACTAAGACATGCGCCACCATGCCCAGCTAATTTTTTTGTATTTTTACTAGAGACAAGGTGTCACCATGTTGGTCAGGCTGGTCTCGAACTCTTGACCTTGTGATCCACTCGCCTCAGCCTCCCAAAGTGCTGGGATTACAGGCTTGAGCCAGCAAGTCCGGCCTCCTTCTGTTTTTTTATACCAATGAACCATCCCCATCTCCCATCTTGCCCCATCTTCCTGTATGTTTTATGTGCCAGTACTTTATTAGAGAACCTTCTCTTTTTTGCTTCTAGCAAATCATATCACCCTCTCCTTTACCCACTTTGGACTTGAAAGAAGCACAACATGCACACGAGACTTTGTAGAAATTTTGGATGGTGACCATGAAGACGCACCCCTCCGAGGTACCTCGCTCACTCATTTACATGTGTGGTCTTGGATGTGCTTTATTTGTAGATCTACATATTTATAGACTGCATTCTAGGTTAGAATGTTTCCAATAGCTAGAAAGAGCAGCCTAAGCCAAGTAAAGATGATTAGAGGGTAAGAAAGCAGGCTTTAATGTGGGGTTCAGGGAAGTCAGCCTGCTTGTTAGTATATTCAAATGTGTGAATAGTTTGTGTATATTTTTTAAAACATTTAAAAGTTGCACCTGCTTTAAAGAGTAGTGGAATGCAGTCCATTCCAGCAATAGACAGCATTCTGTCTGAAATTTCTCGTTAATATCTGACGACAGTTCTTAATTTCAAATGGAGCGTGTTTCTTTCAGCCTTGTCCTCAGTGGAAGTAAAAAAAAAAAAAAAGCACTTAATTAGTTAATGAATTAATTAATTCAATTAAAAATATGTCATTTGGTTTGTTAGACATCCTGATAAAGAGTGCCACTATCTAGTTTCTGAAGTGTTCTCAGGCAAAGGAAAAACCTCAGGTTATTTAAGCTTTCTCTGTAAATTTCCTAACTTTTGAATTTTGTTATAAAAACTTCTCATCTGGCACTAGAAGACAAGGTCCATCAGAGAGGAGACTGTTTTGCCTCTTGCCTTAATTCCCAGTTCCCAGGACAGTGCCTGAGACCATAGTATCAATCAGTGAACTCTCTACACCCTGTGCTCACCTCTCACAGCATTGCCTGAGGTCTTTGTAAGTAAGCTTTTGACCAAGGATAAGGGTACATTATTTCACAGACGGTTACATAGCAATATCTTGTGCTGAGTACTGTTCTCAGTATGTTATATTAGCTCTAGTAAGTCAATCCTTATCTATCCTTAAAAGATAAGTTTCATTATTTTCAATATGCCCCTTTTTCCAAGTGGGGAAACCGAGGCACCAAGCACTTAAATAACTTGCCTAGTGTTACATGTAACATTTTCAGTGTTGCACAAAGAAATAGTGCTGAAATATAAATTTCTGCTGTGAGGCAATTTACTTCTGTAGAAGGGTGCGGCTCACAGATGGAACAATGGCGAGCACACACCTGGACAAGGCGGGGGGCGGGTACTTATTCCTGATGGAAGGTTGCCCCTACTGCTGTGTCGTTTCCCTATTGGCTAGGGTTAGACTGCACAGTCTAGTCTAATCGTGATTGGCTATTTTAAAGGGAGCGGTGGTACGAGTGGAGTGGTGGGGTGGGTAGTTTGGCAGGAAGGACAGTTGCAGGCAGGTTAGAGCAGGTAACCAGAATGAGTCAGGACGGAGACGGGCACTGGGGGAACAGATGTGATCTACTGATTAGAACAATGGAAAATGTTGTTTACTGAAACTATAAAGAAATTAAACTTTAAAATGGAGAATTAAAGAATAAGAGCTGAACATATTGACATACTGATTTTTTGAAGAGAAACTTGGAGTTCACTATATCTAACACTAGGATCACATAGCTAGCAAATGGCTGAGCCAGTAGCTGAATCCAGTTAGCCTGGCTCCAGCATCCACACTTTTCTGTGCTACAACACATTATTAGTGCATTTATTTGTGTGGGTCCAACCGGGCTGGAGATTTTTGCGTTAGGTACGTGTGTCCCCTGGTCATCTAAGTTTTTCCTCTGACCCTGTTGTTCTTGATCATAAATCACCTCTCCTATATATAGCCCATATATATAGTTTATTTTATCAGGTACCGTCTCCAACACTGACCCTGAATGAAGTGGTTCTCCTAGTGGTGATTTCTTCCCTTTGCTTTGGTCTCTTGTATTTCTAGTAAAGATGTGTGTCCTAGAAATAGTGGCCTCTGCCTTGTCATTGTTCATTCTCCTTGTCATTATTTTCATTATTTAGGCCGTTACTGTGGCAGCGCCATGCCCCATCCCATCACGTCCTTCAGCAGCGCTCTTACACTGAGGTTTGTCTCTGATTCTAGTGTGCGTGCTGGGGGTTTCCACGCTACATTCACTGCATCCGTGTCAGGTAAGAAACCTTAGCACGTGGCTCTGGCAGTTAACAGAGATGTGGTAGAAATTCTTGGTTTGTTATTTGAGACTCTTTGACCTTCGAAGTTGGGAGCTAGTTTCCTGAGATCACAACTGGGACTAATCTTACCTTCTTCCTGATTAAGTGAACATGTTGTCAATTCTAACAATAATGAACTCTGGAAGTGTGGAGGATTGGTTGGAAATGTGGTGTCTTTCCAGCTACACCCCATGCTCTCAGATGACTTGGTGTTCTTTTTTATTGAGATGGAGTCTCGCTCTGTCACCCAGGCTGGGGTGCAGTGGTGCAGTCTCAGCTCACTGCAACCTCTGCTTCCTGAGTTCAAGCAATTCTCCTGCCTCAGCTTCCTGAGTAGCTGGGATTACAGGCACCCATCACCACACCTGGCTATTTTTTGTATTTTTTTAGTAGAGACAGGATTTTGTCGTGTTGGCCAGGCTGGTCTCGAACTCCTGACCTCAGTTGATCTGCCCGCAGAGGCCTCCCAAAATGCTGGGATTACAGGCATGAGCCACTGTGCCCAGCTGGTATTCTTTTTAACTTGTTTGTTAAGGCAGCCCCAACCTGGGGAGGAGAAGAAAGAGAAGCCACTCAGGACTGAGTTTCTTAGCCTCTTAGCTGGGAGAGTGGTGTTGGTCACTGCTGCCATCTTCCTTGTTATTAGTAGTTGAAAGCTGCAGAACACCTAGAAGATTGGGGTGTGCATTTCAGTATTCTACTGAGAAGGAAAAGCAAGCACACTGCCTTGGGTTCTAGGCCAGGGTTGAATAGAATCCTGGTCACAAAAACCAAGTGGTTTTGTACGGGTCCAACCGGGCTAGAGATTTTTGCTTTAGGTACATATGTCCCCTGGTCATTTGGTAAACAAATCTTTTATTCTACAGTTACAGTTCACAGGGAGAAAAGGCTTTGAGAAAAGACATTGCAGAAATTCCTTCTAATCCACCACACTGCATGGCCCTTGGTCTTCAGTTTGCACAATCGTTCCCTTATTTTATAAGATACGAAGGTTTTAAAGTGTGAGATGGAAATGCTCTATATTCTTTTACACTGATAATGGCTCTAGCATTCTTTCTCCTTTATTTTATAGGGCCTGATTCAGTCTTTGCTCTGACACTCACTTTATTTCTGTTTTCTTCCAGCTTGTGGTGGAACTTTCTACATGGCTGAAGGCATCTTCAACAGCCCTGGCTACCCAGACGTTTATCCCCCTAATGTGGAATGTGTCTGGAACATTGTCAGTTCCCCTGGCAACCAGCTCCAGCTGTCTTTTATGTAAATCATTTTTTATGGTGTATTGTTTCAGTGCTAATGAATCTGTAGGAAATACACCTGGTGCCAATAGGATGGGCAACTTGCAGTGTAGGTGAACTTTAGGAAGTCTTTTTCCAAATTTCCTCCCTTTTAGTTATTGTTTGAGTTATCAATAGCATGAAGATTCTCTTTTGATGATGGTTCTAGGTCCTGACATTCCCAAAAGTACATTCTTGAGTCCTTGGTGAATGAATCTGTGGCCCGTTCATGTTCAGAGTACAGGAATCTTATCTTTTTTTTGGAATTAGACACATTTAGGTTGTTTCGGAGATTCACTAGTATTCTTCATTTCAGCAGACCCTCCCATCTCAATTAAGCATTCTTTACGCTTATAACTTGTCCCCACCTTAATCTACCTTTCCTTCTATTTCTATCAGAAGAATGTTTTGGGGCTGAGTGCAGTGGCTCATGCCTGTAATCTCAGAACTTTCGGAGGCCAACGTGGGCAGATCACTTGAGGTCAGTGAAAATGACCAACATGGCGAAGCCCCGCCTCTACTAAAAATACAAAAATTAGCTGGGAGTGGTGGCGGTCACATGTAATCCCAGTTTCTTAGGAGGCTGAGGCAGGAGAATCCTCTGAACCTGGGAGGTGGAGGTTGCAGTGAGCCAAGATGGAGCCCCACTGCCTTCAAGCCTGGGCAACAGAGTGAGATTCCGTCTCAAAAAAAAAAAAAAAAAAGAAGAAGAAGAATGGTTTTGGAAGTTTCTTAACTTCCAAACTTAAACTCACATAAACTTTACTTAAACTTTAAACTTACATTTTTAGAACACTTTCATATTCCTCATTGCACTAGAACACTTTTTGAAAATGGACTATGAATATTGAATTAGTAGTAGGAGCCTATCACATTCTGAGTGGTCTTAGATTAAATTAGACAGCAACAATAATACCTCCTAGAGTACATGTAAAAAGCACACATTTTGATCAACTAAAAGAGAGGTCTATATGACATGTCATACTGATAATAGGTGCTTATTATATGTTGAGAGATAGGACCTTGGAATTTAAATTGCCATTGTGAATTAAAAGTCATTTACCAGTCTGTTACATATTACTAGGCTGTGGTTGGGATTGCTAATTCTGTTTTGAAGAGAACATAAGTAACATTGTTGAGAGAGGAGGATTATTTGGAGGCCCCTGGCCTGTTTATTTAAAAGTCTTACTTTCCTTTCGAGACTTGCTAATCTATGTGTCAGGAACTCATTAAAAATATGGGACAACCATCCTATTTGTGGACCAAGTTCATACGTCTCAAGTTGCTTTCTTTAATCCATTAATCAGACAGAGCCTCTTCAGGGTACAAGTGGCCTTGTGTTAAGACAAAGACACCCTCTGATTGCCTAAAGGCAATGCAAGTTTAAGCTGCCTCACAGGAAGGAGGTTTTGATTTGTCTTTCTTTTTGGTCTCTCTCTGTCACCCAGGCTGGAGTGCAGTGGCAAGATCTCAGCTCACTGCAATCTCTGTCTCCTAGGCTCAAGCTAGTCTCCTGCCTCAGCCTCCTGAGTAGCTGGGATTACAGGCACATGCCGCCACACTGGCTCATTTTTTTATTTTTAGTAGTGACGGGTTTCACCGTGTTGGTCAGGTTGGTCTCAAACTCCTGACCTCAAGTGATTTCGCCTACCTTGGCCTCCGAAAATGCTTGGATTACAGGGGTGAGCCACCATGCCTGGCTTTGTCTTCCCTAAGAGCACAGAGTTCTAGATGGGAACAAATCTGTATACTTTATAATGTTTACCAGACATATATCTACTCCTTTACTCAACAGATATGTGTTAAGCTCCTGATATGTGCTAGGCATGTAGTTGGCACATGCTACTCTGCCATGTGGTGCTTTCTATATAATGATTAATACAACACCATCATTGTCCTTAGAATAAAATCCAAAGCCCTTCATACAGCTCAGTAGGCTTTTCAGAATTGCTAATTAAAATGATGTCCTTTTTGGTTTTTTCCTCTTTGTCTCAGCCATATTCACATAGTTGACCACTCTCATTCAGTGGTTGCCAGGATCTGGGCTAGGTGTTCAAGACAGATAAGATTTCAGGTTTTGACAAATTACTAATAAACCAACGTTAAGAAGCTATTTAATTAAATTCATTTTATGTATGGGAGATAATAATAACAAATTTCTAATAATTTCAAATTTCTAGGACTATGAAGATTAAAGAAGATGTCAAATGTCAAATGTACAGCACACAGCTGGTACATAGCAAATGTTCAGTGACTGTTAGTTCTCTCAATCTTAGCCATTTCTGAAGTATCTTCTGTGATAGTTCACAAATAAATCCAAACGGGCAGCACTAGGCTTTCCTTCCAGAGGATGGGAGATTACAAACATAGAAAGCAAGTTTCATCATATTTAAGTGCTTAATAGACATTACATTTTAATTACCATATACAAAATCTTAACGACTCAGCTACTCAGCTATTTCTTTTCTTGCCCGTAAGCAGTTAATTTTGATTACTTTGAGTTACTTGCTTGAGTTTTATTTTTAAAATGGATTTTTTAGACTGTAATATGCCTCTTTTTTTTTTTTTTTTTTTTTTTTTTTTTTTTTTTTTTTTTTTTTTTTTTTTTTTTTTTTTTTT
>NW_016107376.1:3287641-3289537 GCF_001604975.1 Cebus imitator
TGATTAATGAGAAGGCAAGCCCTGTGAGTTATTTCTGCCCTGGTCTAAATTCTATCCAGATGGGTGCTTGGAAACGTTTCCCTGGGGTGTGTGAGAAGCATATGAGAAACATATGTATCACATCAAGTTCTAAAACATAAGGCTGGGATTGTGGTGAAATTGAGTAGGGAAGAACTCTGGAGAAATTATGGTTGAATCTGCAACAAAAAGGAAGGTGGAGAAATAAAACCTAAAAAGGAGTTTTTTGTAAAACATATATTTAAAGGAATTGACAGAAACTGTATTTTTTTTTTTTGAAACAGATTCTTGCTCTGTTGCCCAGGCCGGAGTTCAGTGGCGCAATCTGGGCTCACTGCAATCTCTGTCCCTCAGGTTCAAGCAATTCTCCTGCCTCAGCCTCCTGAGTAGCTGGGATTATAGTCGCATGCCACCATGCCCTGCTAATTTTTGTATTTTTAGTAGATACAGGGTTTCACCATATTGGCCAGGCTGATCTCGAACTCCTGGCCTTGTGGTCTGCCTGCCTTGGCCTCCCAAAGTGCTGGGATTATAGGCGGGACCCACCACGCCCAGCCCAGAAACTCTATTTTATACTTGCAGAATGCTTTTAGAAAGTGATTGGTCTCTTTTCAAGAATCAAAGTGAGATAATAAGAAACAGTGATTGTACTATTTTTGTTCCACATCCTACATTTACTAACAGATCTACGCCAAAGGGTAGAATTGCTTATAAAATGTACCAGTCTCAAGCATAGACTTTCAAGAATAACAAAGCTTTTTTTAAAGTTTAATTTAGTCCTTATAGGTATTTCCCTACCATCATGTCCAGTGAAATGTCTTTTCTGCCATCTAGCACTGGATTGCACTCGTCTAATATTAGAAAAGACCTTCCCTTTGTAATCTTCTGGGGCATCAGGCAAAATGTTAATGAGCATGTTGCTCACCTAGGATCTTGCTGGTTTACTTTCTGACTGAGTTGGTTGCTGGGGCCAGATTCCTTGTTTCAGACAAGCTCTGGTGATGTTAATGTTTCTGGACTGTGCACTGTACTTTGAACAAAAGATTTTAGAGGCAACTGCATGTAATTTACCTTCTGAGGAAAATGCTTTCTCTTTCTTCCCTTTCTGCTTTCTGAGAAGCAGAAGAAAACAATTTTAGCATATTTCACATTGTTGATCATATTATGGGTAATAAAATTGAACCTGAATATATGTACCAAACTTGGCAGCCATCCCAAAGATTGGATTTAGACCAATTCCTTGCCCCCCCCAAAATGATATAAGATACAAATATTGTGTTGTAAAGCATTAGATTGTCAAAGGAGACAAATGTGTGGTTTGCTTTGTCTGATGTGGTTATATCATGATTTCTTCTGCTTCTCAATGATCAATCATAATTTGCAACAAAAATTCCATCTGGAATAGTCCAAATGGTCTGTACTGCAGTGACTCACCTTGGTGGGGTTGTGAGAGCCACCAGCTTACCACCAGGCTTACTGATTTGGTTAGAGACCTACTAATGCTAGTATCTGAGAGCTAAGGTAGAACAGAGCTGACCAGTTACTTCACCCTTGTGGTCTGGTAGGCTGGGAATGACCAGAGATGTGCCTGGTATATTGATTAGTGGTGGGGCTTGAGGTGTGCAGAGCCTCCAGGCTGGTTATCTCTAACCATTCTTCTCCGTTCACTGACATAGAACCCAAGGGGAACACAATACTTATCATAAAGTAAAATCTTGCAATGTGCAATGTTGAGCGTTGACTGAAAGATACACATGACAAGAGAAGTACCTTTTTTGTTTTCTTTTCTTGTCTTTTCCCTTTCTTTTCTTTCTCTTTCCTTTCCTTTTTCCTTTCTTTTTCCCTTTTCTTTTTTCCTTTCCCCTCCCCTCCCCTCCC
>NW_016107376.1:3289547-3351313 GCF_001604975.1 Cebus imitator
CACAGAGAATAAACATCTTAGGCTTTGTGTGTACATCTGGTTTCTGTTGCTCATACATTCTTATTCTTCTTCCTCCTCCTCCTCCTCCTCCTCTTGTTCTTCTTCTTCTTTCTTCTCCTTCTTCTTCTTCTCCTCCTCTCCCCTTCCCCTCCCCCTTCCCCTCCCCCTTTCCTTCCTTCCTCTTCCCTTTTACTTTCTGTTTAAGTTCCTGCTTTCAATTATTTGGGGTATAAACCTAGAAGTGGAATTGCTGGTTCCTATGTTAATACTATGTTTAACTTTTCGAGGGGCCACCAAACTGTTTTCTATCAGGATGCTCTGTTTTACATTCCCATCAGTAATGCCTGAGTTCTAATTTCTCCATATCCTCATCAACACTTAGTATTTTCCATTTTAAAACAATACTCTTCCTAGTGGGTTTGCAGTGTTATCTCATTGTGGTTTTGATTTGCATTTCCCTAATGACTAATAATGTGGAAAATCTTTTCATGTTTTTATTGGCTATTCATAGGTCTTACTTTGCAGAAATGTCTATTCAGTTTCTCTGCCATTTTGGGGTTTTTTGTTTTTTTTTTTTGAGTTGCAGGAGTTATTTTTTATTCAGGATACTAGCATGGTCATGTGTTTTTATTTTCGTTGGGTAGATATTTAGGGGTAGAATTTCTGGGCATTAACTGGATATGCATATAATGAGAAACTCCCAAATAATTATTCAGAGTGGTTGTGTCAAAATGCAGTCCCACAAGGAATATGTAAGACTTCAGTTGTTTTGTATGCTTCTCAGCAATTGATCTTATCAGTCTCTTTATTTTAGCCCTTATGATGGATGTGGAATGGTATCTGACTGTGGTATTTAATTTCTATTGCTGTGATGACTAATCATAGAGAGTACTTTTCACATTCTCGGTAGTCGTTCACTTCTGTTCTTTTATGAATATCTGTTCAAGTCCTTTGTCCACTTTTAATTTGGTGGTTTGTTTTTCATTATCTGTAGGGATTCCTTTTGTATTTCAACTATGAGTGCCTTGCTAGATAAATGCTTTACAATTTTCTCCTCTTTCCCCACGCCAGTCTGTAACTTGCCTATTCATGTATTTTAAAATACATGTTTTTTTTGAGACAGGATCTCACTCTGTCGCATAGGCTGGAGTGAAGGGGCATGATCACAGCTCATTTAGCTTCAATCTTTCTGGCTTAAGCAATCTTCCTGCCTCAGCCTCCTGAGTAGCTGGGACTGTAGGCACAGGCCACCACACATAGCTAATTTTTAAATTTTTCTGTAGAGATGGGGTCTCATTGTGTTGCCCAGGCTAGTCTCAAACTCCTGGGCTCAGGTGATCCTCCTGCCTCAGCCTCCCAAAGTGCTGAGATGCCAATTGTTTTTTCTTATTCATGTCTTTAATGAAATGTTTGTTTATGGATTCAAATTTATTAATTTTTAATCTTATGGTTAGTGCTTTTTTCATTCTATCTAAGAAATATTTGCCCATTTCAAGTTCACAAAGATTTTTCTCCATTTTTTCTTCTAAGGTGTTTATGTTTCTAGCCTTTATGTTTACATCTTTGAGAAATATTAAATTAGTTTCTGTGTATGAAGACAGGCAGAAGTAGAGGTTCTTTTTTTTCCCTCCCCCTTCATGAGGATATCCATTATTGCAACAACATTTGTTAAAATGGCTTTTCTCTTTGATTTGTCTTGGCACCTTGGATTGGATTGGATTGACTGTATATTTGTGGGTCCTCTTCTGGAAATTCTTTCCTATTCTGTTCATCCATCTGTCTACCCTTACACTAATACTGCTTTATCTTGAGTGGCTCATGTGTTTAAGCAGTAAGGCCAAGTTTTGAAAGTATTCACTTAGCACCTACATGTTCCAGACTTTGTATATATGTTACCTGTGAAAATCATATGAGGTCAATACTATATCCTATTCTTGACTCCCTGTCATGTCACAATTGCAGAATATAAGACAAGTTGAAGAGGTCACATTGGAGGACTTGCCTGTGTTGTTACAAATCCCACAATTTTTCTACCTCTCCAGGCATGAAGTACATATGCCTTTGCAGGGCATTTAAATGCTGCCTAAATTATCCCATGATATTGCCCCAGCTACATGTTTTTGTTGTTGTTGGGTTTTTTGTTTGTTTATTTATTTATTTTGAGATGGGGTTTTGCTCTTGTTGCCCAGGCTGGAGTGCAATAGTGTAATCTCAGCTCACTGCAACCTCCACCTCCCCAATTCAAGCGATTCTCCTGCCTCAGCCTCCTAAGTAGCTGTGATTATAGGCACCCGCCGACACACCAAGCTAATTTTTTTGAATTTTTAGTAGAAATAGGTTTTCACTATGTTAGCCAGGCTGGTCTTGAACTCCTGACCTCAGGCAATCCACCTACCTCGGCCTCCCAAAGTGTTGGAATTACAGGCATGGGCCACCGTGCCTGGCCAACTACATGTCTTAGTGGTTTCTTTTTTGTTATTTACCTTCAACCAACTCACACTGTGTTTTAATGGTTTCTTAGAGGTACTCAGTGTTTTAAACAAACCAGATACCTCACAGGTTTCTGAATATGTCTCACCCTTCTCTGCACATGTGCCTTGGTGGCATCATTCCAGCTAACATGTATATTTCCATCTCAAAAAGTATTCCCATCAAGCTATTGCAGAGCCCCGCAATCAGATGTGATGCCTCTGCTTTGCAATTCTGGGGCACATGTATAGATCTTGCAGGATTGTTGTATAGATACATACATGCCATGATGGTTTGCTGCCTCCATTCCCCTGTCACCTACATCAGGCATTTCTCCCAATGTTATCCCTCCTCCCCAACCTCTCCACCCCCTGCTGTCCCTCCCCTAGACCCTATCCTCCAACAGACCCCAGTGTGTAATGTTCCCCTTTGCCACTTTATAGCTCTGATGGCACTCATGCTATTCTGCCCTATGTATTTTTCTATATTCCTGCCAGGTTTTACCCACTAGGAAGAAAACTCCTTGATGGAAGTATATTCATTGTCTTTGCACTCATTTCAACAAATCCGAGTGAAAGAAATTTTTCGAGACAGCTAAATAATCTTGTGGTTAAAGTTAAAGTTTAAAAAAGTGAACAGGTTAACCTCACATAACCTCACATGTGATCCAGAATAATCCCAAAGTTTATTCTGTCAATTTAATCCCTATGAATATCTTTTTCACCAAATCAGATCTTTCCGGTTGGAAGACTCTCAGGACTGCAGCAGAGATTTTGTGGAGATCCGAGAAGGAAATGCCACGGGTCCCTTGGTGGGACGATACTGTGGAAACTCCTTGCCTCTCAATTATTCTTCCATTGTGGGACATACCCTGTGGATCAGATTTATCTCGGATGGTTCTGGCAGCGGCACGGGCTTCCAGGCCACATTTATAAAGAGTAAGTTGGTTCTATTTTAGTGATGGCTTTCAGAATATGTCTTACAAACTAGAAATAATACTTTTTTCAGTAATACATTAAGCAAGAACAATCCTAAACTCTACACTTTTCTCTTACATTGTCTTTGTGAATTGCCTTATGTTAGAAGAACTAAATTATATATGAGTGGTTTAGTAAGAGCAAGGGAGAGTATTCTCAATGGTTCCATTATTCTTTTTAAGCTTTGATTTCTACCTAATGTTAAGTTAGTTTTTTTCATGATATTGGGTTAGAGTCTTGTAATATATTATAGTTTGGGTTTGGTATATTTGTATCAAGTGTGCTTTGTTTGATTTCATAAACTCTATATTCTTCACATTTAAGACATTTAGTATTACTTTGGGATTAGCTTAAGTGCTCAAATATAACAATAGGGTATTCTCTTAATAGTATAAAATGTTAAATATTTTTATTCTCTAGCTCAACTTTTCCATAATTGGCTATTTCATATATGATTCCAAACTGTCACATATGACAGCAAATTTAATAAATGTTCCATTTTTTAAAAAAAAAACAAAGTAAAACAGGTAAACCAAAATTAGAGAGGGTGTCTGCTCATCCCCCCTTCCCATGTCCCCAAGTCCCCTAGGGGCTGGGAACCCCTTTTCATGTGGGAAGTTGTGGCCTCTTTTCACATCATGCAACCTTTTAAGGACTTGGAATTCCATTCACAAAATCACCCTTTTCTAAGGAATTAATAGATAGCTCAGAAACCAAAAGGGAAGCAGTATTTCTTTCAATAGTCAGAAAAGAAATCACAGTCAATTAAAAGCCCATCCTTTTCAACATCTTTTGCCTTTTGTTTTTTTCATTTGGTTAAAGAGCGATTCTAAGTAGGTCTGATTTACTACTCTGTTTTCCCTCCTAGTATTTGGCAATAATAATATTGTGGGAACTCATGGGAAAGTCGCCTCTCCTTTCTGGCCTAGAAACTACCCACATAACTCCAATTACCAATGGACAGTAAATGTGAATGCATCTTATGTTGTCCATGGTAGAATCCTGGAGATGGACATAGAAGAAACACAGAGCTGCTATTATGACGTGTTACGGGTGAGTTTCCACATCCAATCAATGCTCATAAATATTGGTGAATTCCTATTGGCAAAAATAAATCCAAGGTAATGTCTATTCAAGCATTTGCAAATCATGTGGGGTAGTCCTAAGTCAGGATTAGAGAAGACTGCCTCTAGATTACATGGACAAAGGCAATTTCAGTATTGCATTTATTATTTTCTATCTAATATCTAAGGGCTTTTTTAGGAATGTTATAGTTTTCCTATTGGGTTTTGTCTAAGCATGCATATGTGTCCTAATTAAGTATTTATTCTGTCATATTTCCCACTATCCTTGTTGTTTTTATGTTAGAGTGTTAAAAATTTTAAGGATCACATAAAAATGAATATAAATCAAAAAATTATGTTGATCATTGCTATCCAGACATTGGCTACTGTGTGAATTCCAGAAACACAATTGGATTCTTATAGGCTATGACCCTTCCTTATTCATTTTGGATTCTTGGTGCCATGAAGAGAACCCAGTACCCGATGGATGCCTAATATATATAGAAATAACTATTACAGGCCGGGCGCGGTGGCTCAAGCCTGTAATCCCAGCACTTTGGGAGGCCGAGGCGGGTGGATCACGAGGTCAAGAGATCGAGACCATCCTGGTCAACATGGTGAAACCCCGTCTCTACTAAAAATACAAAAAATTAGCTGGGCATGGTGGTGCGTGCCTGTAATCCCAGCTACTCAGGAGGCTGAGGCAGGAGAATTGCCTGAACCCAGGAGGCGGAGATTGCGGTGAGCTGAGATCACGCCATTGCACTCCAGCCTGGGTAACGAGCGAAACTCCGTCTCAAAAAAAAAAAAAAAAAAAAGAAATAACTATTCCAAATTTTTTCTGGTAGAGGATTTTATAATAACTGTTAATATAAATTTGTCCCTAGCTGTTTAAAAATTATCACAAAATATGCTTCAAAATAGATAATTTAAGATTTTAAAGCCAACCGAAGAAGATTTATTGAGTGCTTTGACCATGGTGAGCCCTGCAAGTTTTGGTTATTTTGTTGTTACGAATTCTCCTTTCCTTCTGTGGAAATATTGACTCCTTTAGGATACCTGTCCACTTTTTCTCATTAAATCTTTTCTCTTCTTGTTATTTTCCCTTCTTTCTTCCTGATTCCTTGCTTTGAAGCCTCAAAGCACATTTATTAAGTACTGTTGTTAGGTAACCATTCTGGTTCTTATTTTTCCATCCACAAATTTTACTGTAAATCATCTAATGAGCTGTGTCCCACAATGCATGCTTATTAATATAATTCTGCAACAAAGATACAGATGTTTTCAAAACATTAAATTACTTGCAATAATATTTTATATTCTCTGGCACTATTATCTGTTTTAAGCAAAAATAAAATGTTTACCCATTTGTTTTTTTGTTGTTGTTATAATAGAATTGTAATTATGTAAGGCATCTTTTTGATTTTATCTTTTTATGAAGGAAAATATAGACAGTTGCCTAAATACAGCACTCTGTTATCTGTTTTCTATGTGCAGATCTATGATGGGCCTAGCATTCACGCCCGTCTCATTGGATCTTACTGTGGTACCCAGACTGAATCTTTCAGCTCCACTGGAAATTCTTTGACATTTCACTTTTACTCCGACTCTTCAATCTCAGGGAAGGGATTCCTTCTGGAGTGGTTTGCAGTGGAGGCACCTGATGGAGTTTTACCTACCATTGCTCCAGGTGTGTTTGGTAATAAAAGAAGTTCTTTTTAGGACTGATGTTTGCAGGCCAATGTTTCAAAGGGTCCTGCCGTAACAGCAGCCAGATAAATGAGAATAAGTACAGCCCCAAAGCCCTTTCACCAGATGTTCAGATGTTCTTTTAGATTCATAAACACTACCTTTTGTAAAAATTATACATTTCTTTCTAAAAATGCAGGTTTCCCATTATATTGTTCATATTATAATAATTAGAGGCTTGATATCCATAAGATTGTCTACTTAAAATTTCTAGAGACCGCTTTAGAAATCTCTGAAAATTTGATTTGCAGATACTATACATTTACATTCACATACACACACCATCAGTTAGTTAAGGATCAACTCATAGAAGTAACTCTTTTTCCTCTGCATCTATTTTAAATGCACCTTCAGAAATGCTTCAGTTTCTTTTTAGCTGGTCATAAATTGTCATGTTTCACAGTAAAATGGGCCTAATTTTAAACTTTTACTTTTTTACATTCCTAATCCCCTCAGTGAAAGTAATATTGAGGTAGCATGTTGGGGAGACTTTTTTCTTGAAAATTATTTAAATGAGGACAGGCATGGTGGTTCAGACCTGTAATCCCAGCACTTTGGGAGGCCGAGGCGGGCAGATCACTTGTGGCCAGCAGTTCAAAACCAGCCTGACCAACATGGCAAAACCACATCTCTATTAAAAATCTAAAAATTAGCTTGTCATGGGGGAGTGTGTCTGTAGCCTCAGCTACTGGGGATGTTGAGATATGAGAATTGCTTGAACCCGGGCTGCAGAGGTTGCAGTGAGCCAAGAACATGCCTTTGCATTCCAGCCTTGGAGACAGAGTAAGACTCCATCTCAAAAACAAAAAAGAAACGAAAATTATTTAAATGAATTTGAGTGTTTCTTATGGATTTGAGGGTTGACATAGAAAAAATTCATCAGCTATTTCTTGGAGGATATTCTAAGTCCTTGAATATTGATTGGGGCACAGAATCATGGTACCTCATTGAAGAATATTCAAACTCTGAACTTGTTCTATGACTTAAAAGATTAGTCTATTTTCTTCTAACTTCTTGGGTATTTATATCAGCAGACATCACTAATGAAAATAATTTGTACTTATATTTATGTAATGTCCCTTAGTATTCCGTTCTGAAATGTTGTTGTTACCTCTCTAATAAGGTGCTTTCATGACATTAAATATGAATCTCTTCCTTGAAATATTAATCCATTTGTCTAAGAGCAAAGAATCAGCAAGATTGATAATGCAATTTAGAGGCAACATTTAATTCTGGATAGATATGTCCAGAGCTCTAAGAAATAAACTTGAGTTAAACTTTCTTTTATATTTACAAACCTCGAGGTAGAAAAGGAATTACTTATGTATGTAAAATATTATACCAACAAATTTCCTTCTAACATTTTATTATGAAATTCTATAATTATATGACGTAAGTGGACAGGTCAATAAGAGAGCCATAAACCTTAGTCAAGCAGAACAAGGAAAAGGCAAGTAAAGCATTGAGAGAATTTTAGAGTTTACTAATTATCTAGATGGTATAAGTGATTATCTTGTAGTGATATCACACTGTGAAAGTTTCATTAAAACTAAAAAAACCTTAGTATTTTAAAATATATCAACATTTCTTGTACATGCATATATTTAACTTTAGTCAACACATATTTACTGAGAATTTATTATGGATACACTAAGGTGATTAAGGAAGGAAACTGAGATACAGTCTCTACTCTTCAGGAGCTTAAAAGTAATGGGAACCAGGCACAGTGGCTCATGCCTGTAATCCCAGGACTTTGGGAGGCTGAAGCAGGAGGATTTCTTAAAGCCCAGGAGTTTGAGACCAGCTTGGACAACACAGGGAGATTCCATCTCTGCAAAAGATAAAAAAAATTAGGCGTGGTGGTACATGTCTCTAGTCCCAGCTACTCTGGAGGCTGAGGCAGGAAAATTGCTTAAGCCTAGGAGTTCAAGGCTGCCAGTAAGCAGTGATCATGACACTGCACTCCAGTGAGACCCTTCCTCAAAACTAAATAAATAAAAAGTAAAAAATAAATAAACGAGATTGGAGGAAATAAAGCACTCATATGGCAGTTCAATAATGATATTAGTAATTGAATGGGTAAATGATAAAGCAAGTGGTACCAGTAGCAAATAAGCAAAGGAAGAAAAATGAGCTTACTGTGGACTAGGGTCAACTGAAGGAGATTCAGCTCGCCAAGTAGGAAAAGCAGGCTGCCTGTTAGTCAGGAAAAGCTCCATCTTACGGCGGTAACAAATAATTTCAAACTCTTAGGGGCTGAAAACAACAGGTCTCCTTCTACATGTTCCTCTTGTATTAACTGGGTGCCTGCCGTCATCTATTACCTCCTAACTCAGGCTGTTGGAGCTGCCATCGTCAGTGACATTGCCTGAGACCATGGCAGGAGGCAAAAGAGGCCCTGGATGTCTCGGTTTAAAAGTGCTCAGTGTAGAGTAACACATGCCTTTTGCTCATAATTGGCCAAAACTGGTCAAATGGCCTCGTCCGGCCATTTGCAGAATGCAGTTCCACTGGGTGTTTGGAAGTGGAGACAAATGGAATATTTGGTAAACAGCACTAATGACCCACAGCCATTAAATCCATATTTTATAAATCTAAGAAAAGAAATATTTCACATAGAGGAAAACCTTAAAATTTGAAGATACCAGATAACATTCAGCATCCAGATGTTCCATGTGAGATTGCTTTAAAAAAATCTGTAGCATATGTAGTAATAGGATAAAGAAATCAGGACCTCATTCTACAACATTTTATATTCACTTTCTGTTGGCCCTGATAAGATTCAAATGCATTATGGTATGAGAGTCATAAACTTCTGAAAGGATGAAGAATGGACCTCTGGAATCTATTTCTCCATAAAGGTGATGGCAAAACATTTGTTAAAATCAACGTTTTGAGAACTCTGGAAATTAACCAAAACCTTACAACAATCTGAGGCATAGTTATTCAAGAAAAATTGCTGAATCTCAGTAGGAATAGTCATTTTCGTGGCATTCCCTTCCGATTCCCATCTCTCCTTCTAGCTTCATAGTAGCCTCATGACTGCAATAGCTGGTGGAAACGAGCAGCTTAACAGCCGTGGGAGATGGGGCAGCAGAGGTCCAGAAGACAGTCCGTCTCCACGGCATTATCCTTATTCCACATGCTTAGTGGCTTCCTGGAAAAGTGCATTCTCAGGTCTTGTCTTCACAGGACCTGGGCAAGAGTTCACTCTTGTGTAAACAGCCCTGTCCGTGGGGTCTTTGCACAAAACAATCAGCAGCAGCTGTTTCACATCACCACCTTGTGAGGCAGTGACACCAGTTACAGCTAATGAGAAACCGGCCAGGGAACATGAAAGGGAAAAACTGGGGAAGGAGGTACTCACTGGGGACTTTGAAAAGCTCTGACTCGTTCCTGGAAATCTAGAAGGCCACACGCAGATGCCCAGCTGCATACATGCCCAAAAACAGGCCCGAGAAGGCCCTCATCTGTCACCTCAAAATTGCCTAGATATAAATTACATGATAAGTAGCTATGCAGAAAAGATAAAGAAGCATGAGAAACACAGGAATGAATACAGCTCTACCTCAGCAATACAGGGGGTCTTCTATGTGTCTTATTTATGCCTCAGTAGTCAGCACTCAATATTAAATGGGTTATATAGCAAAATTATAGTGAAAATGGAGAATACGATGCATTTTTTTTTTTTTCTTGAGACGGAGTTTCGCTCTTGTTACCCAGGCTGTAGTGCAATGGCGCGATCTCGGCTCACCGCAACCTCCGCCTCCTGGGTTCAGGCAATTCTCCTGCCTCAGCCTCCTGAGTAGCTGGGATTACAGGCACATGCCACCATGCCCAGCTGAATTTTTGTATTTTTAGTAGAGACAGGTTTTCACCATGTTGACCAGGATGGTCTCGATCTCTTGACCTCGTGATCCACCCGCCTCGGCCTCCCAAAGTGCTGGGATTACAGGCGTGTTTTTTTTTTTACATAAAAGATCAACTACAGAAATTGTGGCTCTCCGAATCAGTGGGTTAAATACGATATTCACTGATTTCTGAGTAAATTGTTTCTTGGTTGCTTCTTTTCAGTAGAGGGCTTTCACTTTCAAGTGAAAAAGTACTAGTGTCTTTTCCATGAGGGTTGTGTCAAAGGTGCTGCTTTCCATTCTACAGGTGCTTGTGGTGGCTTCCTGAGGACGGGAGATGCGCCCGTGTTTCTCTTCTCCCCTGGCTGGCCTGACAGTTACAGTAATAGAGTGGACTGTACGTGGCTCATCCAGGCTCCCGACTCTACCGTGGAACTCAACATCCTTTCCCTGGACATCGAATCTCACCGAACATGTGCCTATGATAGCCTTGTGATACGAGACGGTGAGAACATTATAAACAATACTGAGTTTCAACCCTGACCCATATTTAGTTCTATTCAGTTATCATCATACTTGCGTACCGCCTCCATCCATTTGGTGTGGAATTACGCAGATCGTATGGTCAATGGAGGCCTCAGTACCAGCATTGGCCACAACTTCTGAACGACATAGGAAAGTATTAAATTACCTGTCACAAAATGTAAGGAATAGCACAACATTTCTATAAGGAAACAAAGGCTTTTTTAGAGACTTAAGAGGGAAAGAAGAGTCTGAATGTCTACATGGTTCACCTGTCCTTTTGAGAAGCCTCTGAGATAAATATTGTTATTTTCTATTTCTGGCTTTAAGATCCAAGTGAAAAAAATACTTATAATTGTAATGTGACTGGACACAGTGGCTCATACCTAATCCCAGCACTTTGGGAGGTCAAGGCAGGAGGATCACTTGAGTCTAGAAGTTCAAGACCAGCCTGGGCAGCAGAGTGAGGCCCTGTCTCTAAAATAATTTTAAGAAGAATATGGAATAGTAATATATTCATTTCTCTTTGTCCCTGAATCTGGGTGAAATAGGTAGAATTAAGGGGTGATATTGTGTTCTTACCTCTGTACACAGGCATGGTGTTGCTATGTGACATAAAGTTAGAGACATAAATATTGCTGATGTATGCCTTATACAAAATTGAGCTTCACAGTTTGCATGGGCTGGAATGAAGGAGGACAGCAGAAAGGCCACATCCTCCACATCAGTATTTTTCGGTGTGGCCCCCAGATCCACAGAGTCATCACCTGGGAATTTGTTAGATGTGCACATGCTCAGCAAAAAGAAACATGTTTGCCTTTGCCTATAGGCTGCCAGTGTGCAAGATCTTGTCTCCCTTATCCCCGATCCCTAGACCCTGCTAAGTGAGAACAATTGATTGGTGGTGGTGCTTTATGTCCCTTCTGTAGAGGTTGGACACTAAGTAGAGACTCAAGTCAATCATACACATGTGTTGAGATGACCAAGCGCGACTCTCCCCCATTTTCCCGTCAGCAATCAGCTATCAGCACATTGCGTAGGGGAGCATCAAAGCACAGGAATGCTGTCTTCACATCCAAGCCTTCCTGTGCATACTGAAATTTAAAACCTCTCATGTAATGAAAAGGATGTGTATTCTTGCACACATCTTCTAGTGTTCAGAACCTACTAGATGCTTTAAAAAAATCTTCAAAAAAAACTTCAGTAGGTAACTGCATCAATGAAGTAAACTATGATTATTCTTTAAAAATCACATTCCATTGAGTTGGTTTTGTTCCGTCACCAACTTCTCTTGGAAGCCAGGAGCCTGGCAAGCAGTCCCTTTTTTCCTGCGTGGCCTTACACACGTCACTGAAAGGCTCCAAGCCCGTTCTGTCTGTGAGACAGACAAATACCTCCCTCGCAGGCTTTTTGTGAGGATTAGGGAAAGTAATAAATGCATTTTTTTTTTTTTTAGTAAATGTACAAGCATTTTATAGATAATGAATTTGGAATAGTTGAGATTTCCGTTTATTTAGATGGACATTTCAAGAGAGGTTTTATTAGTGTCCTTGCTCAGGCATAGGGCAGCTTGAAAGAGCTAAAGAAACTGAGGTGCATGCCAAACCAACACAAATATTTTAAACTGGTTACGCGACCTTTCCACGTGGATTCCTTTTTATGCACTGGCAATGTGAGTAGATGTTCAATGAGGTTTGTTCCTTCATCGTTTGTTTAATTATGTGTTCAAGAAATAGTTATTGAGTGTCTGCTCTGCGCCAGTTGGTGGATATTGTTGTCATTTATACATTGTTAATATATTTTTATGACTAAATTTTAAATCCGACTTCAATTATTTGTTCTGTGCCCAGCCAGCCAGCCTTTTGCTTCTGAGTAGCAGAAGCATGTGACATTCTGCAGCAAGCATCTAAATGATACTAACAGGCTATTCCTACCCATGCAATTGGCCCATCATTGCAGGCTTTTGGCTGTAGGGAGGCTGTGAACCTTCCTGGGCTACCCCAGAGAGGGTCCTGCAGCATTCTTGGGAGAACTGAGTCACTGTCCCACCTGCTTATTTATTTTACAGAGTTGCCATGGTTCGAAATTCATCAGTTTCTTCCAGACCATGCATCTACCAATTCTGCATACCAAAGATTCCTCCAAACTGAGATTCCATGAAACTACATTGGTCCTAGAAAAACTTTTAAACAGAAAAGAAATTGTTTAAAAAATCAGTAATTCTTTAACGTAGCTCCGGATCTTAAACATATTTTCTTCATGACCTTACATCAGTCATTTAATAGCATAGTTTTGGGGCATCTGAGGTTAATCTGCAAAGGTTAATGTCACTGTTAACTTCTATGCCCTATGCCCTTGCATACAGCAAAATGACTAGCTTTGTATCTCCTGTAAAACTCAGTTTGTCATCTGCAAAATGGGGATAAAAATAAATGCCTACCTAGTAGTGTCACTGTGAAGATAAAATCAGATAGTACATGTGAAGCACTTAAAGGGGTATATAGTAATTGCTCAGTAGAGGTCAGTCTTGAATAATCTTGGGGCCTCAGTTTCTCTATCTGTAAAATGAAAGATTGGACTAGAAAAAGAATTCCCAAGTTGCCTTCTAGTGCTGTAGCCTTTACCGTTCTGTGACTTGCCCTCCTCTTTAAAGATTAGGTTCAATCTTTCTGCAATCTATATGTTAAGGTTTTGGAAGTCTCCAGAAATGCCCTAGTACTCAGTATGAAGACTGAAGGGGTGGGTGGGCAAGTAACAAACCATCTGTGATTATTGGGTTATCTTCCCACTAATGAGTTAGCTAATCAACAAGCACTTATTTTGAGATAAGCATTGTTTCACCAGATAATCTGGAGTGAATTTTAGAAAAGAAATCAGAATCAGTAGACTCAACTCATTATCATCACGTGATAAAATATACATGTGAACTCATGACATATAATAAACTTCAAAGTAGTACAGGTAGTTAGAGAAAACAACACTGGGTGAAATGTATAGCAAAATAGCATAATGAAGGGCTCTTAGTATAAATGCAAAAGGAGTTTAAGAGATACACTTTTGAATTGTAAAGCACGCAAAAGTTTGCAGAAATCAGAAACCTTTGAAAGAATGCAATTTCACGCATTTTGCATTTATAACTGTGCCATCACATTTGTAATTACAGGAATAGAAAATAACTTACTTTCTAAAGTAGTTAATAATGAATGAGTTTCAAGCTGTGGTCAGTGCCACAAAGAATCCATGTTGCTGGTTGTGTAAAAGGGCATATTTGCTTATGTCTCATATTCTATTTTTGTTTTTTATAAACCTGAAATTTATTAATTCTCTGCCTTAGGACAAAAGAAAAAAAATTTGCATATTTTCCCAGCCAAGGAGTTCAAGTCTGCTGTAATCCCCTTTGCTCCACTTTGGTTTCAGCCAGCACAATGGCTTTGATCCAAGCTTATATCCAAGATAATCGAGATGAAAAGGGGACATGAGGTGCCCCTGCGAATTTCCTTTGTTCTCTGTGAGAGTGGGGCACACTTGCTGGGACTCTTCTGTCACTCTCCACACAAATGTATGGTTGTTTTTATACCAAAGCAAAGAAAAGCAATGAACAAACACAAATGAAAAGTTTTGTTTAAAAAACCCCACTGGCACTGAATAAAGGGTCATATAAAAGTTGCATACCTTTTTGTGAATGATATTGTAACGTTAGTGTAGGATCTGAGGTCAAGGAACCAACGTTGTTTTTCCTTTTATTTAGACCTTCAGCAATCAGAGTAACTGAGGTCAGAGTCTCTAATCAACACAGGTTTCATCACTGGTCCTTCATCGCTTCCAAATCCCAGGTACACTGATTCTGAGTTTTAGTGACAGGGAGAACTGGCATCCTGTTTTTAGAAAGACAGTGGAAATGGCCGGGCACAGTGGCTCACACCTGTAATCCCAGCACTTTGGGAGGCTGAGGCGGGCAGATCACCTGAGGTCAGGAGTTCAAGACCAGCCTGGCCAACATGGCAAAACCCGGTCTCTACAAAAAATACAAAAATTATCCAGGTATGGTGGTGTGTGCCTGTAATCCCAACCACTTGGGAGGCTGAGTTGGGAGAATTGCTTGAACCCGGGAGACTGAGGTTGCAGTGAGCCGAGATCGCACCATTGCACTCCAGCCTGGGCGACAGAGCAAGACTCCAGCTCAAAAATAAAAGGGAGGGTGCAGTAGAAACTGTCAAAGAAGTCTTTATCAAAAATGGTAAAGAACCCCACACTTTGGGAGGCCGAGGAAGGCGAATCATTTAAGATGAGGTGTTCGAGACCAGTCTAGCAAACATGGCAAAACCCCTGCCTCTACTAAAAATACAATAATTAGCCAGATATGGTGGTGTACCACTATAATACCAGCCACCCAAGAGGCTGAGGCAGGAGAATCGCTTGAACGCAGGAGGCAGAGGTTGCAGTAAGTCCAGATCGTGTCCCTGCACTCCAGCCTGGGTGACAGAGGGAGATTCCATCTCAAACAAAAGTAGGGGGTGGGGCACTGGTGGTAAAGAAAAGGGCACACAGGACCATTACAAGCCAGAGCCAGAATGATGTCACCCTTGAGGGGTCCTTCTTTTTCAGAATCCCATTATCTTCTACGAATCCTGATGTTCTGAGAAAAATGGGTGAGCTGCTTGGGCTAAGCTGCAAATGATGGTAGAGGAGATTCTCAAGACGGTATTTTCATGCTGTTTCCTTTCTTTCAATGTAGGAGACAATAACTTGGCCCAGCAGCTGGCAGTTCTCTGTGGCAGAGAGATTCCTGGCCCCATCCGGTCTACTGGAGAGTACATGTTTATCCGCTTCACCTCGGACTCCAGTGTAACCAGGGCAGGCTTCAATGCATCCTTTCACAAGAGTAATGAGTTCAAATATTTTGTAATCCCATGTTATCTCATCTCCTCTCTTTTTCTCTCCCTAATATAATTTTTTTGGGGTACTAGGACACAAGACAAGTCAGAGGACATGGGTCTCTGCCAGGGCTCTGGATGGCTGGCTCCCCTTACGGCAATGCTGAGTCCTGACCCAAAGGACCGAGGCTAAGTTATGCAAAAGTGTCCTGCCTTCGGATCTCTGGGTGGGGTATCTTCACTCCAGGGAGCAGTGTCCATGGAATGCATGAGAGAGAGCTTTACAGGAAATTTTCAGCCTCACTGAGGGCTGGAACTAGAGTGCAGCTCTTAGTCATAACTCATCAAAGGAGCAAAACTTCATCATTTATTTTCATAAATTACTTGGTTGAAATCATCCGTTTGAGGGTTGGCAGGAAGAGTTTGTTCCTCTTGAAATATGAATTTGATGAATCACAAGCGGGTACCATAAATGGGATGCTGTCACGCGCAGTATGATTGAGACTTCTCAAACTTGACATGTGAAGTCCAGCAATAGCCTTAAATCCAAACCAAATGACAGGTAATAAAAGTAGTCCATGGAAGAGTGAAAGACTCTCATGTTTTTAGCTAAAAAACATAATTTTAAAGTATATTCTCAATCTAACATTAAAAATCAACCTAATATTTCCTCCATGCTTATATATACCTTTTACCATGTAGGAAGCAAGTGCAGATAAATTGTGTTGCTGTTGCTGAAGGGAGGCAGGCCGCATAGAGTCGTAAGAGCATGGGCTTTGGAATTAGACCTAAGATAAGTTTTCTCCTCTGCAATTTAACTAGCTCTGTAAACTGTCTACCCTTCCTTGCTGATGACAAGGAAGGGTAGGCCCTGACAGCTGGAGAATTAATCCCTGCTCATTTCATCCTCTTCCTTCATCTCCTGCCCTCTCACTCTCATGTATATATTAATATATATGGAAGCTCATTATACATACATACGTATATACATATGTATGTATATAGTGAGGGTAGAACCATTGTAATTTATTTATATGCATGTGTATATGTATTTATGTATATAATATATATAAGTATGATACCTCGATCATGTTGGGTTCACTACCTGAGACGTTGATCACTCCCTACAGAGGTCTGTCCTGCAGACCCTGACTCAAGGATGGATGAATGAATGCACTCTCACACCCAGTACAGTGATTTGAGTGGGCTAGGGATGGTCATCAACTGCTTTCAGAGGGTGATTGCCGCTAACCGACGACCACTCCCTGTACCTCCTCACATGTATTCAGTATAGATTTAGTAACAGAGGTTCTAAGTCAATATCCTTGTGGATAATTAACACGGCTAAAAGCCTGGTTTTACAAATGATAAAAGCTTTTGGTTCTAGGGCCCAGAATAAACACCATTAACAGGAATTCCCCTTCAACCTCCCCCTGAGAGGACCATCTAGCCCAAAATTTACCGGAGTAAACAGAGTAAAGACAAAGGGATGTGGAGTGAACAGATTTAACTGGGGAAGGTTTTATTGTCCCTAAATCTTTACCCTGTGACTTAACACTCTAATGTAAGAACTGGCTGCCTTTAGCCTACTCCATTAAAAATTTTCAGCCTTCCAAAAGGTTAGAGACTCTAATCTTATAACTTTCCCCAATATTTCCCTAATATTTTGCCAGCCATCCCTAGTGAATTCCAACATAAATATGTGTGTGTATCTGTGTATATATACATCCTCGACAGCTCCTGGTCTTGAAAGTATTTCTAATTTAACCCGTGAGTGATAAAATGGACTTTGGAGACTCAGAAGCAGGAAGGATGGGCGGGGCATGAGGGATAAAAAACTACATATTGGGTGTAATGTACACTAGTCGGGTAACTAGTACACTAAAATCTCAGACCTCACCAGTTTACACTTCATCCATGTAACCAAAAACCACTTGTACTCAATTAGATAGTTAGAGAGAGAGATAACAAAAAATCTAACCAGTCAAAACTGAACACTTTATTCCCACCCGTTTCCATAACACACAAATTCTACACTCCTCACAGTCTCAGCAAATGGAAAGTACATTTTTCTTATTCTTTAAGTCAAAAATCTTGATGTTATTTTTGACTTTTCTGTTTGTCTCACACTTAACCATCAACAAATCACACTGGCTCTACCCTCACAATATATCTAGATTCCAATCACACCTTTTCAATTCTGTTGCTACCAGCCTAGCCCACAAGCCTGTCGTCTCTCCTTGGTCTCAGAGAGTCCCCTTTTTATTGGACACACTGCTTCTGCTCCTCCCTGCCCTCTACCCCTTACAGTCTAAGGACTGCACGTAGAGTGATATTTTCAAACTTAAGTGAGATCATGCCATTCTGATGCCCAAAACCCTTCAATGTCCTCCTCCTCTTACTCAGAATAAGTCTTTTCAGTTTCCTGCATGACATAGTCATGCTACCTTTGGGATCTCTCATTCTGACTTCCATCTGACACATCGAGCCGTTACACTGTTTTCTGAGCTGGAATGTTTTCTATCACATAACCATCTGGCTTGATCCTTCATTTCATCATGTCTCTGCTAAGATGTTACTCCAGTGACAAGGCTTTTCTAGCTTAACTCTAACAATAAAGTACCCTTCTCCCTCCTCCCATCCATTTTTCTTTATAGCATTGATCACCATCTCACATATTATATATTTGGCTATTGTATGTCTTCCCATCTATAAAGAAATCTTCACAGAAGTAAGTAAGTGGTGCCATCTCCATTATTTACCTCTATATCCCAGATCTCAGCAGCTACCACAGACTGAGTAGCCAATAGCATGTGCTCAATATATGCTTGTTATACTAATCATTTTCTACACTCTGGCTTTATTTTCAAGCATTTTTATTGCTTACACTTTGAAAACCCCCCCAAAAAACTAAGAAAGCTTAAAAATCCAGCTGCCAATGCTATTTAAATAACCTATCTTTGTTTCTTTGTGGGAAGGCTGCGGTGGATATTTGCATGCAGACAGAGGGATCATTACGTCCCCCAAGTATCCAGAGACATACCCACCCGACCTCAACTGTTCCTGGCATGTCCTGGTCCCAAGTGGCCTGACCATTGCTGTCCATTTTGAGCAGCCTTTCCAGAT
Organism: Cebus imitator; assembly: GCF_001604975.1. NCBI lineage: Eukaryota > Metazoa > Chordata > Mammalia > Primates > Cebidae > Cebus > Cebus imitator. The sequence continues at coordinate 3,308,180 of NW_016107376.1, forward strand.
TCCAAATGGAGATTCTTCTTGCAACCAGGGGGATTACGTGGTGGTAGGTCTTGCTGGCTATCCTTTCTAATTAGTTTTCTGTAGACTTCCTTTAGAAAACAAAATGATAATTTTTCTCTTGGGACCTAAATGGATAAGAATTATGTACTCCTTCTTTTGCAATGTAAAGGAGTTGATGCCATTTTAATTTGTCTTTCCAGCTAAGAAATGGTCCTGATATCTCTTCTCCACCCTTGGGACCCCCTGGAGGAAATGGTCACTTTTGTGGCAGTCATGCTTCATCAACTCTGTTCACCTCAGATAATCAAATGTTTGTTCAGTTTATTTCTGATCATGGTAACGAAGGGCAAGGATTTAAGATCAAATATGAGGCAAAGAGTTTAGGTAAGTATTTTCACTGAGAATTATATCTACTTTTCTTGGAATTGCTTGGTCTGCTTTGATTAAATAGATTTGAGAAAAAAACATATAAAGCTTTCTTTTCTGAACAGACAGTAATAGAATTAATAAGAATGCCTACTCTCAAGTACTTATGTTTGATACATTCAGTATCGCAACGTGACTAATTTTCAAGTAAAGTATCATTATTTCCATTTTAAAGATAACTAAAATAAGGCTTGGACTTTTCCAAGACTACAAATCTGATTAGTGACCAAAGTGAAATTTTCCATGGGTATAAAATAATTTATTCTTCTTGATCCCTGAAATTCTTTAGGTATGTCCATTATAAGATGTCTAATTGTAAGCTGAATCTGGTTATAGAAACATTATAAGAATTATGTTTACCTTATTTTGCAATAATTTGTATGCTGTTTTTAAAAGAACACATAATCTTTTGATTCTATTATTACTGATTTAATTATATATTACATAAGGTCTTTACTTAATTGCTTTTGCTTAATTACACTTGATTATAATTGCATTTAATTCTGTAATGATTTGATTTTGGTGACATTTACTTTTAGTAGTGTTTAATTGAATAAATAAATAAATAAATAGGCATCACTTCAAAATAAAGGGATATTGTCAATAGAAAGTAATATAATAATAAATTTTTGGTTTGTCCTACCAGAAATTAGATAATATATATTTCAGAATGATCCTGTGACTTGAATCCCAGATTCCTAAATATGTATATATACATATATATATATATATATATGTGTGTGTATATATATATCAATTAAATCATGTTTTATTGCACATTGCGTGAGATTTAAAGTCAACATCATTTCTCTATTTTGGTAAAAGAGTGGGTAAAAGTCTTCACCAACTGACACACAAAAATAATCTAATAGCTTGAGTAAGGTCTAAAACACCAGGGAATAATAGGCTTTGGTCATTTCCCAGTGTGCAGAGCTCTGGCACAGAAAGGGAGCTGTAATGTAGCTCTGTGGGCACCTACACCATTGCTGTCTAGGCTAGGACCTTCTCATCTCTCCCATTCTCCATGCTGAACATTGCAGTTGAGTCATGAATAGGCAGATTTTCACCTGGTACCAAAGCATTTTGAGAGTTGCAGTGTCTTGAGTCTAGTGAATAGAGGTCAGCCCATCCTACAAAACTGTACTTTTCTATATATATTTATGATAGACTCAGTCTTTTTTTTCTTTCTTGAGACAGGGTCTCATTCTGTCCCCCAGGCTGAAATGCAGTGGTGCCATCTCAGCTCACGGCAACCTCTGCCTCCCAGGCTCAAGTGATTCTCCTTACTCAGCCTCCCTAGTAGTTGAGATTACTGGTGTGCACCATCACGCTCAGCTAATTTTTATATTTTTGGTAGAGATGGGGTTTCACCATGTTGCCCAGGCTGGTCTTGAACTCCTGAGCTCAGGTAAGCTACCTGTCTCAGCCTCCCAAAGTTCTGGGATTACTGGATTGAGCCACTGTCCCCAGCTAATAGTCTCAGTCTTGATTTATATTTTTAAAGTCAACATTTAGTGGTAATTCAGATTCGCTAAGAGATACATTAAGGGTGTATTTGACATTGCACCTCTTCTATTCCCTTGTGGACTCACTGTTCATGCAAGTATGGTTATGGCCATTACTTTCTCCCTTTCTTGAAGCTTATTATGACTGCCATTAACATCAGATTTAAACAAAAGTCTTTTGATTTCACAACCTATTATTGGCAACCTGAAACAATGGCATCACTCCTATTTCTCTCTATTTACCAACTCAACCATGTTTCATAACTATAGCCAGCCTTCCACTTCCCACATCCATCTGGCTGTCTTCCCACCACATCCTCTTCCATGCCTCTACCATTTCACAGCCTTTAACATGGGTCCTTTTGTGAACATCTTTCAACATAAATCACTTAGTTTTTTATCATTTTTCTCCAGAGACACTCCTTCACTATGGTTGATTGAGATTCCTAGGACCCTGTGGTAGATGCCTTTTTTCTTACCTGATTAATAGGCTGATTAATTAATTAATCAAACATTTACAAAGTGTTTCACATCATGCAAACTACCAAGTTCTGTCAAGGACTTCACAGCATAGTAGAGGAGACAGACAAGCAAAGGCACAATTGGAACATGATATAGGGCTGGATGTGGTGGTTCGTGTCTGTAATCCCAGCACTTTGGGAAGCCAAGGCAGGAGGATCACTTGAGCTTAGGCGTTTGAGACCAACCTGGGTGACATAGAAAGACCTCATCTCTACCAAAAAAATTTAAAAAGTAGCTGGGCATGGTGGCACACTTCTGTGGTCCCAGCTACTCAGTCAGTTCAGTTGGGAGGATCACTTGAGCCCGGGAAGTTGAGGCTGCAGTGAGCCATAATCAAACCAGTGTACTCCAGCCTGGGTGACAGAGCAAGGCACTGTCTCAAAGAAAAAAAAAAGAACGTGGTATATGATATAATAAGTGCTAGAAAGAGGAATACACAGAACAGAAACACCTGCTTCAGGCCAGGACATCAGTGAGGGCTCCAGAGAAAGTATGAAGAGATTGGCCAATCAGTGATAAAAAGATGTGGGTGCATAGAAAGCCCAAATGTTACAAGTCATATTCAGTAATTTGAAAGAATTCACTACTGGTAGAGAACAGTCAAAAAGCGGTAAAATTAATGGTGATGAAGCAGGCAGGAATCACTGTGCTCAGAGCCATGGATGCCACCCCAAGTTAGTTAAGATGTTCATCGATAGGTAATGGGAGGCGTTGGAAGATTTTACTCCAAAGCCTGAACACCATGATCAGATTTAAGTCACTAATGTGGCTGCAACACTGAAAACATTGGAGGCGGGAGAGACTGAAGAGAGAGAGACAAGATGAATGAGTAATTTAGGGAAAAAAATTACTCCCGGAACCAAGGCAATGGTAATAAGAAGCTGGGAGAGAGGGCATATCAAAGATATTATAAATATGGGATGGAGTGAATTTGGAGGTCAGTTGAATATAAGGCAGGTGGGAAGGGATGGGAAAGAGTCTTAGGAGTAGTTGTTAGGTTTTTTTGGCTGGGTGGATCCATTCGTCCCACAGATATTTATTAAGAACTTTCTACAAGACAGACACTGTAATAGGTCCTGGGGATATAACAGTAAACAAACAAAATCCATGCCCTTATGGAGCCTAATTCTAGTGTTAAGACAGAGACAATAAATAAAATATATAATATGCCATATGGTGAAAGGAATTAAGGAGAAAAGTAAGGCAGTAAGGGTGGATACAGAGTGTCCATAGGAAGAGAGGCTGATGAGTCTGCTGATGACTCATGTATGGAACTCTGGATCACGAGTGAATGAGAGTGTTCATTTGAGACATGTTCAGTTTGGAAATCTCTGAATTACCTCCATTGGAGATGTCCAGTGAGTGGTCTGAACATGAGTCCGGAGGTCAGAACAGGAGTCTAGACTGAATCTGTAAATATAGGAATAATCAACAGACTGGTTATAGTTTAAGTCATGAGGATGTATGACTGCAATTGGGGAATTATTCAGAGTGGGATGAAAGGTCTACAGGGAGGATTCCCGAGAGCTTCTAGCAATGTCAGGGAAGCCCTAGAGAGAGACACCAAGAACCAGAGGAAGGAGGATGAGAGGAGTAAAAGAAGGAGGAGGAGAGCTTGGTGTCACAGAAGCCAAGGGACAAAAATGTAAAGAAGGACAATGTGATCAGCATGTTAAATGCCGTGGATATAAAATAAGAATTTAAAAAGTTCTTTGGTCATATAACTGTGAGGTGACTTGGAGAGCATGAGTGCTTTGATAGGGTTGAAGAATAAAGGATGAAAAGAGAGAAAAAGAGAGGGGTGGGGAGAGAGGGAGACAGAGATTAAATAGAACAAGATCCAGGAGGAAACAATAAGATGGGAACTTGATCCAGAAATACAGGAAGATAATGTACAGAGGGGAAAAGAGAGGGTAGAAATGCAAATAAATTTATTAAGGATAGTAACAAATGAGGGATAACAAATTGAAGGGATTCTCATCTGATTTCTTCTACTTTCTGCGTAAAGTGGAGCCTAATGTAGTGTGCTGAGAATCAAGAGGAAATGGGGAAAGTCAAGGGTTTAGGAAGTAAAGTTCCAAATGGCTGATGTAGTTTACATGAAAAGTAATGGGTGAATTGCTTGGCGGTGTTGAGATGGGAGAACATATATTCAGGGACATCAGTTTCCATGAATGAATGGCTTGAATTGAACACAATCACGGAGTTGGCATTTTACAAGGGAAATCTGAAGGAAAGACATGAAGCTCGGGAGTTGGGGGTCATCAAAGGGATTTGCAATTCAGATTTTCAGAGATGGGGGAGTTGGTGATAATGACAGAATTCTGGATGTGACTGTAAGTGGCTAAGTGACAGTGGACATAAATGTAGCTAGAGTTAAGTAGATCAAGTATCTGTGTGGCTAAGTGATTGGACAGGTTAATTTCATTGGCATTGTAAGTACATTTACTTTGTTCTGGTTTGTTTGTTGAAAATGCCAAAGAGTATTTAGTGATAATAGAAAAGTTATTTTTGATAATACTTTGTTTTTTTAGAAAGGACATATTAAAAAGCTCCTTTATCTTCTGGAAGAACATGGCTCATAAATTGTCTCATGCCATTGATCTTGTTTTTCAAATGCATCTAAATCCTGAAGAAATGTAACGAATGAATGCCCACAGAGTTGTGCAAAGCTGTATCTGCTTAGTCTTTTAAATATACCAAGATCATAGCTCTGCACCATTCTACTGTGCTGAACGCTCAGTGGGAAGCTGTAACTGCTGGCATACTTACATGCTTATCAAAGTGGTGGATATTTATTCACGCTTCTGTGTTGCTCTGCCCCATCCACCATGTGCCATATCATTTGGCTGGCTTTAAGAAAGAATGAAATTTCCAATAAGAATAGGTAGATGGTCTGGCAAATTAAAAAGTGTCACACCTGGTAGCTCTCTTGATAGCAAATTGAGAATTTGTTTGCTGGAAAAGAAAATGAGGATCATAACAGATGAAAGGAAATTGAGAGAAAATGCAGAGAAATTGACTTTAAAAGATGATTTGTAGCCATGGACAGCATCCCCTTACCAGATTGTAGACTGATTTAACTGTGTTTGCTGACAGCCTGTGGAGGCCATGTCTACATCCATGATGCTGATTCTGCTGGGTATGTGACATCCCCCAACCACCCGGATAATTACCCCCCGCATGCCGATTGCATTTGGATCTTAGCAGCTCCATCGGAAACACGCATACAGCTGCAATTTGAAGGCCAATTCGATATTGAAGTAACACCCAAGTATGTCACTTCCATTTTCATTTTTTTCCTATCCAAAGTTGGTAGTTTTTAACTGTCATGTCTCAGAACAATGCATTTCTTTCAGTAGCACGCATGCAAGGGAATCTAGGGGGAAAATGAAAATGCTTAATGACTCAGGCCTGAAAACATAGTCTGCCAGTCCTATCAGCTGAGCAAGTTATGTACATGGATACTGTCCCCTGTGACCCTAGACACTTCCTGCAAGGGATACTGAGGATGGCTACTTGAGATTGATGTTATCCATTCTTCCTTCCACAGGAAATATATCGTGTCTCTGATAGATGAATATTTATTTGCTCAGCCTCATATTCAGTGTCACTAATGATAAAATGTCTGTTTAACAAATGGGAATTTGTGTGGTGTGTCACCAGAGGTCACCAGTGTCAGAACAGTAGTAAAGCACATACACTGTAATTTCTCAGTCTTTATTTAATAAGAGTTCTGAGAGGATTACAAGACAGAGAGTAAGTCTTACTATGTTAAAGAGAAAGGAAAACTACATAGATTATAAAATACCGTTTTTCTCTTTCCTTTAACAAAACTGTGTTTACATTTGCATAAATGCAGACATGGTGCAAAACTTAGACATAAGAGCTTTTGTTGCCGTTTGTGGCACTGGATCTAATATTACTCTTCCCTCATGGAGCGTTAATTGGCTGATGTGACTTCCTCAAGAAACATTAGGTACATACTTGTCTGCTTTCATGGACACAGAAAATTCCAGTTGGCACTCTCCATTAGTCCCAATTACAGAGCTGTTAGAGAATTTATCTTTGTCCTGTGAAATGTATCAAATCAACACGTGGAACAAAATACTTGTTCTTTGAAGTTCATAGGGATTCGTTTGAAAACATTTATATTTGTAAAAACCGATACAGAATATGGAAGGGAAGTAAATATTTGTCATTGTAGAACGTGTAAAACCTGTCTTTTTGAGCTATTCAGGAACAATGTATTATTAGGAAAAATATCATACAGCATTTTAAAGTGACATGTGACTTACACTGATTCTATCATAGTCTTTAATGCTATGATTTAATAGTATCTTCAAAGAAAGTGAGTGAAGTTGTCATTATCAAAATAAGGCAATCGACCGTGTAAATTTCACAGAATTTTGTTTCCACTTTAGCTGTACTTCCAACTATCTTGAGTTGCGGGACGGAGTGGATTCAGATGCGCCAATACTTTCCAAATTTTGTGGGACAGCTTTACCCAGCAGTCAGTGGTCCTCAGGAGAGGTCATGTATTTGAGATTTCGATCTGACAACAGCCCCTCTCATGTGGGATTCAAGGCCAAGTATTCTATAGGTAATAATTTTTTTAACTTTTATTTTAGGTTTAGGGGTACACGTGCAGGTTTGTTATATAGGTAAACTTGTGCCATGGGGATCATTGTAGGGATTATTTCATCACCCAGGTTTAGTTGATAGTAAAACCAGAAATGGCAGGCGCCCCACAGTATCCCTTCCAGCTGAGCTTGGGTTCAGTCTTTAGAATCAACACAGGTTAGTAGACAGGCCCCATCAGTCTATCAGTTTTTTCTTGAGATGAAACTTACTTGCGACTAATAGCTCTTACATAGTGTTCCAAAATAATTAATGTGACATTACAGAATATGCCATTTGTCATCATCTTCTGTTTCCCACTATTATATTGGACTTGCAGTATCATTTCTGTTTATATCCACTGTAGAATTCAAATAATGAGGAAAGCACTAACCATTTTCCGAATTTTAAAAACTTCAATTCATAGTCACTTGACACCTGAAAGTTTTCAAATGTGCTGGTCAAATGAAATGAACAAAATTTGTAAAAGAATATTTCTCTCTTTTTTTTTTGCAGCTCAGTGCGGGGGAAGAGTAACAGGGCAAAGTGGTGTTGTTGAGAGCATGGGACATCCAACGCTTCCATATAGAGACAACTTATTCTGTGAGTGGCATCTCCAGGGGCTCTCTGGACACTATCTCACAATCTCTTTTGAAGATTTCAACCTTCAGAATTCCGCTGGCTGTGAAAAAGACTTCGTGGAGATCTGGGACAATCATACCTCTGGTTAGTGAAATGTATCTGCCCTCTTTTGGGTGTTTATTTTCATATGTACTTATTCAGCCTCTGAAGTTTCTTCACCTCCAGGAAAGGCAAAAGCATGTCTATACTCTGCAGAAGAGTGCAGATGAGCGAGCTTTGGGCAGTACTAGAGACTCTCTCCCTCTATTCTGCCATTAACAGTGGATGCCGAGAGCACAGGTGTCATACAGCTGACCCTAGAGGCCACTTGCGGACACCCTGTAGCTGCTGAAACACCACATTGCCACATGCTGTTATTTGAGGGGTGTCGTATAGCTTGAGGCGGGGAAAGGGTCACGCATATCTCCTGGTGGTAGCATAGACAGATATTTGTCACTCTCTTGTTTCAGACCATTTTTTCAACCCAAATGAGCAAGCGCTTCCTTGTTGTGCTGAAATATCCTTCCCCTAATTGGTTGCATTTAAAAAAATTTCTTTATATATTTGAATATGCAAATTTTTATTCATGTTTTCTTGCCTTTCTTGACAGAGATTAAAGTTTCCTCATGGGCAGGGTCTCGTTTTTTATTATTTTCTGTGTATACGCAGGACACTTCGAACAGAGGTTAAAAGAAATCAATCGCCTGGACATGTGTATTTAATTATTTGCCTCTCACAGGAAGCATCTTGGGCAGATACTGTGGAAACACCATTCCTGACAGCATAGACACTTCTAGCAATACTGCTGTGGTCAGGTTTATCACAGATGGCTCTCTGACTGCATCAGGGTTCAGACTGCGATTTGAATCCAGCATGGAAGGTGAGTTCATTGTTCATTCAAAACAACATTGAGCATCTGCAATGGACAGACACTACGCTAGACACTGGTGTTACAATAGTTTGAAAAACAAAACAAATCATGAACCCTATCTTCTTGGACCTTAATCAGAAGTTCACAGCGATAAATGAAAAATTGCAGCTGTGATCAATGCTATAAGGGAAAATAACTAGTATCATAAGAGATATAGTAAGAGGATGAGAGGTATACTGCATTGCCCACCTTAAGAAAGTCCTGTAGTTACTCAGAATTTGCCGTGACAAACTCAGCTGAAATAAAGATCTTGTTTGGAAAAATTGGATACTTACATTAACTGTCAGGGACGTCACTCATGTAAGGAGACCACCAGGCAGGCCTTATGTAAGCAACATGGCTGTTTATTCACCCTGGTGCGGGCGGGCTTAGTCAGAAAAGAGGGTCAGTGGAGGGTGGTGGGATAGGAGTTGGTTTTATAGGTTTGGGGTAGACAGTGGAAAGGTACAGAAGTTACAGTTCAGGGTGGTTTTGCAAGCCGGTGGGGATGTCGTGTGTGTGTGTGTGTGTGTTGCGGGAGGGGGTTGTCACAGGATGCATGGTCACAAGGATAGGGTTCATCTATTACAAACAGGCATAATCATAAGTGTGGGGGTATCGGTTGCAAGAAGAGGGAAGGGTGAAATAAATGACATAGTCAGAGGGGTGGAGGTCTTGCAAAACCTAATGTCTAGGGGGTAAATTTTCACAAGGCTGGGAAGGAACAACGTTTGAAGGTTGCAGGGGGAGAGCAGTCAGTTGAGGTAGGAGCTGGTTGTTTCACTTCTCTTTGTGGCCATCCAGTTACTTTAGAATTTCTGGCTTCTGGAGACCGTCCAGAGGTGTACATGTGGGTCACCAACATTATAATGGCCAGGCTTGGACTTGGAGGCCTGACATTAACCTGATTTTCCTGATTTTTTTTTTTTTTTTTGTGGAGATGGGGTCTTGCCTCAGCCTCCCAAAATGTTGGGATTACAGGTGTGAGCCACCACTCTTGGCCAATTTTCCTGATTCTTAAGTTCATTACATTTATTGGTCTCTCATATTTCTTGGGCCCTGATGATAATTAAATTGCTGTCCATGGACTATGATCCATAAAAGCCAGGGTTAAATATTAATAGAGATAAGAAGTGAATATATGTGTTCACTAAAATCCTGATGCACATAAATAAATGCAGAGAATACATTTGTCTAGAAGAATAATTTTTAAATACCTAAATTTTGAGAGCTTTCCTGATGGAAGGAGACATTTGGATTTGATTGGAAGTTTTCTTGGCTTTTTTCCTCACATCAGAGTGTGGTGGGAATCTTCAGGGCTCTACTGGAACGTTTACTTCTCCCAACTACCCGAACCCAAATCCTCATGGCCGGATCTGCGAGTGGAGAATCACCGCCCTGGAGGGAAGGCAGATCACCCTAACGTTTAACAGCCTGAGACTGGCCAGGCATCCATCCTGCAGCAATGAGCATGTGATAGTAAGTTTTCCCTGTGGCCTGAGATGTTATTATATTCCATCCTTTAAGGAATTTACTGACCCATAAACCATAGTCAGAAATCTAGGTGAGGAAAATTGCCATCTATGCAACTATAACTCAGACAAATTCTAAGTATTGTTGAGAGCACAAAATCACAGTAAGCCATCAAAATAATTGTAAAAGTTGTTTTAAGAGACTCTCAGCTATCACTCCATGCATCAGGGTCACAGTTAGAATAAGTTTTAGGAGTGAATGATCATGACAAATGGCAAAACCGGGGAGGCTGTGGGAAGCTAAGCCTACAGCAGCGCATAGCTGAATGGGACCAGAGTCACAGCACAAGCCGCCACCGAAAGTTCTGAGCAGATGGGTGGTCCTGCATAGTCACTGCTCTCTCCAGGGGTGCAGAGGGACTCGTGGTAGGAGAGCACTGCTACCTGACTCTGTGTTGCCACCCTCCAGTGGTTTCACACATGCCCTTAGCACTCTCAGCTTCCTTCGGCGAAAGAAAGCAAACGAGATCCCTGAGTGTGAATAACAAAGACATAGTTAACTGTGAAGTGCTGTACATACGTATGTGTGTGTAGACAGGTAGACTGGGTTAATGTTTAGTACATTTCTCTACCCAACTTGCCCCTTCTGCAGTATTTGCGATCTCAGTAAATAATCCCAAACTTCTGGTTGCTCAGGTTGAAAATCTAGATGTCTGTTTGGGGATCCTTCCTCTCACACCCTATATGGCATCTATAAGCAAATCCCACTGGGTGTATCTTTAAAAACATCCACAATCAGCTGGGCTCGGTGGCTCACACCTGTAATCCCAGCACTTTCGGAGGCTGAGATGGGCAGATCACAAGGGCAGGGGTTCGAGACCAGCCTGACCGACATGGTGAAACCCTGTCTCTCGTAAAAATACAAAGATTAGTCAGGCGTGGTGGCATGCATCTGTAATCCCAGCTACTCAGGAGGCTGAGGCAGGAGAAGCACTTGAACCCAGGAGGCAGATGGTGCAGTGAGCCAAGATCACACCACTACACTCCAGCCTGGGTGACAAAGCAGAGCAAGACTCCTCAGAAAAAAAGAATATATACATATATCCACAATTGAACTACTTCTCATCATATCTTCTGCTACCACGCCCACCGTTCACTTGGATTATTTTAGTAAGTTCCACCTGGCCCCCCTGCTTCCATTCTCATCTCCCTGCATTCCCAACACAGCAGCTGTGTGATGGTTTTAAGCCTCAATTGGATCACATTGCTCCCTTTGAAAATCCTCGAATGGCTTCTCATATCACTCAGAGGAAAATCCCAAATTGCATCTGTGGCCCATCTGGCTGACGTTGTCTCCCTCTTCTACCTGTCTGTCTTATTTCACATTCCCCTCGTCTCCGCTCGCTGGGATCCAGCTGTCTGACCTCCATTCCATTCCTTGAATGTGCTGAGATGCCCCCCATCCAGCTGTTGTTCCCATCTGGAATGCCCATCTGCAGATGGCGGCCTGCTCTGCACCCTCACTTCATTCGGGTCTCTGCTTGAATGCCTTTTAATCCATAAGGTCTAATTACCTTATATTACAGACCCTTCCCTGTCATGTTGTTTTACAGCACTCCACACCTGTTGCCATACGTCATTTTGATTTGTTTATCAGTTTATTGTCTGCTTCCCCACTAGAATGTAAGCTCCTTGAGGTCAAACCATAGTTTCATTCACTGCTGGGGATTCACTGAATCCCTAGTACCTGTACATAATAGAGATAAATTGTTGAATGAATAGATAATATAGGTATTATCATTATTCCTTTAATAACAAACCACTTTTGTTTTCAGCTTAATTGTCTCCTGTTGGGTAGTGAATTTCAAAAATATGAAATGTCTTCGTATCTTATGACCACTTTGTATTGCTCTAAAATGATCTCATTCAACCTTCAGATTTTATTTCCAGGTTCTAATATCTGAAGGATTGAACTACTGTCTTTTAGATCTTGAAAATAAGAAACCAGGTGGGTTTTATTTGAGAGCCAGGAGACTTTAAACTAAGGTTGTTTATTATAAAGGACCTTTTTCCCTATTATTGATTGAATATATATATACAAATATGAAGTAGAAAAAAATGCTAACCACTCCCACTATGCCATATTTTGATAGATTTTCTCATCTCTTCTTGGCAAAGCATATTTTACGTACTTGTAATCATGTGATATAAATCCACTTGAATTCCAATTTTAGTCTGTTTTTCTGGTTATAAATATGAGTGCTTACTGAGCAATATTTGGGGAGTTCAGAAAATAAAAAATATCAGTTTTTTTGTTTGTTTGTTTTTGGGACAGAGTCTTGCTCTGTCATCCAGGCTGGTGTGCAGTGGCACAATCTCACCTCACTGCAACCTTTGCCTCCTCTGTTCAAGTGATTCTCCTGCCTCAGCCTCTTGAGTAGCTAGGACTATAGGCATATGCTACCACACCCGACTAATTTTTGTAATTTTAGTAGGGACGGAGTTTCGCCATATTGGGTAGGCTGGTCTGGAACTACTGACCTCAGGTGATCTGCCCACCTCAGCCTCCCAAAGTACTGGGATTACAGGTGTGAGCCACTGTACCCGACCAAGATATTTTTAATTCTACTCATCTATTACTAAAATATTGATGTATATGCTAAAAGTTGTTTTTTACCTGTGAAATTATTTTCATAGTTCAAATCATACTCAATGTAATGATTATTATGAATTTTACAAGCAGAGTATTCACATGTGCTTTAGGAAAGAGAGTATGAACAGTCTTAGTTTTAGAAGTCAAATAAAGATAAAAGCTATAGCCACAACCACAAATTCCAAAGCAAATTTTACTAGTCGCCAACTGTTGCAGCTACTGCTGCTGGGTTTTCTGTCCTTATTTCTAAATCATATTCCTATTCTACTACTACTTACTTTTTTTGGACATTATCTATCCACATCCCACTCTGGATGATGACGATTAGTCCTCTGCCACCACAAATGCACATGGGGTATGCACAGTTTATATACTTTCCCAAATGTTTCCTAAAATACATATGTCACAGCTTTTGCTTAAATTGTCTTTCAGTTGTCATGACCATGTTGATGTAAACACCATTCACAACTAAGCCAGGTAGTGTACTATGGTAACACTGGCTCATGTTTTTGCAAGGAATAATAACAATTGTGTCCTCCTTACATTTTCTTGGTTTTTATGCATTGATCATGGATTCTTCCACACCCTTTCCACCCCGGGTATGCATCTTCACCTTGTGTAGTAAAACGTATCAGTTTCATGTCTTTCCCTCAGTAATATTCTTCCTTGAGCCTCCGTCCATCAGCTGCAAGCCTGATGCCGCTGTCATTTCAGAACTTCCCTTTGCCGTCAAATTTGCAAGTTCCTTCATTCTTCTCCTGGGCTAGAAAGCTGGCTTTGTGATGCTATGCACGTACCTCTCTTGGTTAATTTCCTCTTTTGGTGAGGCATACCCTCTTGTAGCTCCCCAAGGAAATGGACAAGGGTAATGAAATAAATGTTTCAGAAATGGTATACCTGAAATTATCTTTATTTTACCATCGTTCTTTGAAAAATACTCATTTAAATATTTTATATGTTCCATATATTAATATATATACAAATGTATTAATCATAATTTTGAAATTTTGTATTGCTTATTTGGAGTCAGTTTTCTTCATGTTCCTATCTCCTGTTTACTAATGTTGGTCTCTGCCTTTTACATTAGTCACTTCCCTGAATGTCTACTGATCCTTGGGTGTTCATTCATATTTAAAGATAAATTACTGAAAGGATGACTGGCATCTCTGTATACATTCCTGAGGCTGCCAGCCAACTCATGAATTCAATGGGAAGTGACTGAGAGGGCCCTGACTCTTTAATTAGGGAAACCTACAAATTGTGTGTCTTTTTTCCTGGGGATGTTAAAACTCCAGCAAGGAATCACTTTCAGAATTAATTTCTTTCCTGAATCTTTAGTGTTATGTCCACATTCCTTTTTCTGAAATATATTTTTATGTGCTTAGTGTTTATTTTGGTTCCTCTTTACTCTGCTCCAAACAAGGGCACGTGGGTTGGCCTTTACTCCTAGCCTGTTTGATTGAGAACTTGCTGAAAAGAGAAAGAAGAAAGATGAAGGAGCAAGAAGGAGGAGGAGAAGGAGAAGGGGGAGGGGGATGAGAAGGATGAGGAGAAGAGGGAGAAGGAGAAAAGGAGGAGAAAAAGAAAAGAAGGAGAAAGAAAGAGGAGGAGAATTAGGAGGAGTCAAGAAGAAGGAGAAGAAGAAAGAAAAAAAGAAAAGAGTGAAGAAGAAAGAAGGTCTATCGGCGCAGAGAAGACAGCTTCAACTTCCATTGCACTGCTTCCTTGGCTAATACCTTATCTAGCTAGACTGAGCCTAAAATTTCTCCAAACCCACCTGCCTATCTGACTCTCTGTATAGATAGAGAAAATGAGAAGCTGTGCCATCCAGTGTGTCCTACAATAAGACCTGTGTCTGATTTTGTCCTTGCTCATAACAAATTTTATAGCCTGTCCTAAATCTCGTGTGCCTACTTCCTATCCATTTATATTCTGAGAGTTGTAGTTTCTGAGTACAAAAGGAATTAGAGGACAAGAATGGCAATAGCATTCTGGTTGCTTCTTTTTTTTTTTTTTTTTTCTTTTGAGATGGAGTCTCCCTCTGTCACCCAGGCTAGAGTGCAGTGGCACGATCTTGACTCACTGAAACCCCTGCCTCCTGGGTTCAAGTGATTCTCATGCCTCAGCCTCCCTGAGTAGCTAGGATTATAGGCACCCACCACCACGCCCAGCTAATTTTTGTATTTTTAGTGGAGTTGGGGTTTGACCATGTTGGCCAGGCTGATTTCGAACTCCTGACCTCAGTTGATCCACCCGCCTTGACCTCCCAAAGTGCTGGGATTACAGGTGTGAGCCTCCGCGCTGGGCCCTGGTTCTAACAGCAGAAGTGCATGTGATAAATGAATGAGTGTAACACATTGAGTCATTGTGATCTAAGCCAAAGGCATACTCAGAGGCAGGATAACGGCCGTTGATCACAGTTTCCAATGTGTCCTGTTAACCTTAGAGTTGGTTCTAATCCCTTTGGATTCTGGCAATGTGGTAACCATTCCTGTTTTCAGCATTATAGAAATATTTGTCCTCATCTGTTTCTTTATGCATGACTTCATGGTTTGGAATCAGAGGGATGGTTTGAATCCCAGTTCTGTTATTACTAGTTATTTTAACTTCAGCAAATTACATCATCTTTCTGAATTCTGGTATCTTAATCTGGAAAACAGGGATACTATTATCTGCCTGGAGGGTGTTGTGCTGATTGGATAAGACAGGCTGAGTGGATGATGAGCAAAGACGCATTTTTGTCTGCTCAGGAAATGATAGCAAACTCTTCTGGTCCAGTGAGCCAGAAGACACTTTAGAACAGAAGTCCCCAGAGAGCTAAATTTGATTAATTATAGTAAATGTAAAAAGCTGGCATCTTTAGTTTCGGAGTGCATTCTCCTTCTGCGTAACTTTTAGTGCCATAGCCTGAGTCATTATTTCTAATCTTGAGCCATTCAAATCCCTCTAAAAACAGGAATATCAGTCACTCAATCAATGAATTATTGTTCAGTTACTTCGTCTACTTTTTTTTGGACTGTGAAAACCAGGCATGCTAACGAATTCATTTGATTTTGTACAGCATTGGAACAATCGTTTGCCAATTATTGTAACTGTGTGAGTGACTACAGCTATTATTTAATAATACATTCACACCTGGAGTCAATAATAATCCATTTTTCAAAATTTAAATAAGAAAACTAAAGCTTTGAATCCATAACTAACGAGGAAAGAACTATTGTGTTTACTTGCATATGGAGACTGGTTTTTCAAATTAGTTTTCAAGGTATTTAAAAATATCTGCTTGCTGGGCACGGTGGCTCACACCTGTAATCCAGCGCTTTGGGAGGCCGAAGCAGGTGGATCACCTGAGGTCAGGAGTTCGAGACCAGCCTGACCAACAGGGTGAAATCCTGTCTCTACTAAAAATACAAAATTAGCTGGGAGTGGTGGCACATGTCTGTAATCCCAGCTACTTGGGAGGTGGAGGCAGGAGAATCGCTTGAACCTGGGAAGCCTTGCAGTGAGCCGAGATCATATCATTGCACTCCAGCCTGGGCAACAAAAGCAAAACTCAGTCTCAAAAAATATATAAATAAATAAATAAAAATGAAAATAAATAAAGTATCTGCTTTATTATATATACCAAATAATCAGAAACTAACATCTAAGCTTCCTTTCCAAATAACCAAGGTCCTGATCCATTGTTAAGAAAAACTGCCCGTCCGTGAACTCTGCACACCGCATCATAAGCATGATGGCTCATCTGCTTTCCATGGAGAGCACGGTTTCCAGTTGCAAAGTGTATATATAGCAGCTTTTAATCTATCACCACATGGCAGGAAGGCGTTACTGCAATACTTTCATTCTAGTGCAATCACCCTGAGGTCGCAAAATGTGCTCAGGGCAACATAGTGGCTTGTCGCACTTCATTGTTAGGTCATTCATTTCAGGGCAGGGTTCCCCTAGAAGGAAGTGGGTCTGGGCTGGGAAAATCACCTCCTAGGAAATATGCAGTAAGATGGATTGTGTGCCTAAAGGTTAAACTTTTTTTCAACAGGTATTCAATGGCATTAGAAGTAACTCACCCCAGCTAGAGAAATTGTGTAGTAGTGTGAATGTAAGCAATGAGATTAAATCTTCAGGAAACACAATGAAAGTCATTTTTTTCACGGATGGATCCAGGCCATATGGAGGCTTCACTGCTTCTTATACCTCCAGTGAAGATGCAGGTAACATGGAATTTGTAAATGCACCTTATTTTTTAAATTATACTTTAAGTTCTGTGGTACATGTGCAGAATGTGCAGGTTCCTTAGGTATACATATGCTGTGGTGGTTTGCTGCACCCATCAACCCATCATTTACATTAGGTATTTCTCCTAATGTTAACCTTCCCCTAACCCCCCACCTCCTGACAGGCCCTAGTGTGTGATGTTCCCCTCCCTGTGTCCATGTGTTCCCATTGTTCAACTCCTACTAATAAGTGAGAACACGCAGTGTTTGGTTTTCTGTTCTTGTGTTAGTTTGCTGAGAATGATGGCTTCCAGCTTCATCCATGTCTCTGCAAAGGACATGAACTCATCCTTTTTTATGGCTGAATAGTATTCCACAGTGTATATGTGCCATGTTTTCCTAATCCAGTCTATCATTGATTGGCATTTGGATTGGTTCCAAGTCTTTGTTATTGTGAACAGTGCCTCAGTAAACATATGTGAAATGTACTTTATTTTAATCAAGTGCACTGCAGATACCTCCCCCCCCCACCACCTCCCAGCTACGCCAATGGCAGCAGAGCCATCCATTTTCCCTTTAGTGATCAAAGTTCGCTTGGAGTCTTTGACATAAGACAAACACACAGAAGCAGATCAAAAACCCACTGCAGACAGAAGAAAGCTTTCTGATTTCAGAAAGAAACTGCTATGGTGAATTTAAAATTTTAATGCTATTAGATGAGTTTCTAGCACAGTTTTGGGTCATGTTACCATGAGAGCTGGTGACAGTTCCACAGTCCCTGGTCAATTCTTTTGTGCTGAAAGGACCATACCTCCTAGGCAGTAACTTAGTCTCAGAGAGTAATTAATTTTGCTGGGGACAGAACAGGCTTTATCTTTTCTAGTCATCTTTCCACAGGCACATTTCCAGTGAAAATAAATGGGAGGTTTGATTTGAATTAGAATATTTCAAAATTAAGCAAGATATGACCTCTAATTATAAATATCCTCCTATTTCCTGTATTGGTGCTATTATCTAACGGTTTGAAAATTTAGAAGTGGGAGTGAATATTGAAAAAAAACACACTAAGTTATTTCATTCATACAAAAAGTATCCATTCTTTTATTAAAAGGGGGCAAATTCATTGGCAGGTCAATGTTTTGTTTGATTTAAATTAATTTATTACATCAAGTGGAGAATTTCTAATCAAGTCATTAGGACCTGCCACCATTATATTTGGGTGTTCCTCTAAATTAAATATTAATGAACAGTAGGCCTCAATATTTGAACACATTGATACAGAGCCAAACCCCAGTCACCTATTCTACACCAACATGAAAATAGAGAAGTTGTTGATTTTTGCACATCTTGCCTTTATAAACTTGCAGAAACTTCCATAATTTGCATGCGTTTTTCCCATAACCCCAATTTCATCTAGAAAAGCAAATCACAACAGTAATGTTGATGTTTTAGTTACTGTTCCTATATTGTTTATCTCTTCTGTTGTGACCCGAAACTTAAACTACTTTGTCTGTTGCCTTCTGCATTCTTAGTGTGTGGCGGGTCTCTTCCAAATACTCCTGAAGGAAGCTTTACTTCTCCTGGCTACAATGGAGTCAGGAATTACTCAAGAAACCTAAACTGTGAATGGACTCTTAGCAATCCACGTCAGGAAAATTCATCCATTTACATTCATTTTGAAGACTTTTACCTAGAAAGTCACCAAGACTGTCAATTTGATGTCCTTGAGTTTCGAGTGGGTGAGTTCTAAGAACACGTTCTCTTATTTATCTACAATATTCTTTTTATCTTTTTGTTGTTGGTGGTGTTGTCATCATTTTGAGACAGGATGTCACTCTCTTGCCCAGACTGGAGTGCAGTGGTGTGATCATAGCCCACTACAGCCTCAACCTTCCAGGCTCAGGTGATCATTCTGCCTCAGTCTCCCAAGGAGCTTGGACTAAAGGCGTGCACCACCAAGTACAACTAATTTTTTAAATTTTCTGATAGAGACAGGGTCACCCTATGTTGTCCAGGCTGGTCTCAAATTCCTGGCCTCCCTTCTTGGTCTCCCAAAGTGCTGGGGTTACAGGCATGAGCCCCATGCCCAGCCTATAATATTCTTCTTATGCTTGGAGACCACCAAAAATGAAGGGAGTCAAATGGCTCTAACATAGGCACATACAATCCAAAAGAACTCTGTTCAAACAAAGCCATAATTCTGTGTGTGGTCAGTGGAGAAA
The DNA here is from genome assembly GCF_001604975.1 of Cebus imitator. Lineage (NCBI taxonomy): Eukaryota > Metazoa > Chordata > Mammalia > Primates > Cebidae > Cebus > Cebus imitator. The sequence continues at coordinate 3,327,345 of NW_016107376.1, forward strand.
AACGAACCCCAGGAACAGTGAGCGAGGTGGATCACTGTACAGCTAGGCCGGCCTGTGTTACAGTCACTTGGTTTCCTGGCACATGAGACTTGCCCAAGGGAGAGTCTGCTATGATCAAGACTCCTTTTCAAGGAGACTGGGACTTAGCATGGTCAGCATGTCGGCAGTTTTCTGAACTTCCAGGATTTATAAAGGGGCGGAAAAATTCTCCTGAGCCCTTAGGAGTTAAAAGAAGTTTTGCAATGTACCAGATGGAGAAACACATGGAAGCTATTTGGGGAAATAACCCCCAAGCAGTCATTTGTCTTTGTTTTCATGATTGAAAAGGATTGCAGTGTACTCAATAAACCATAACTCTCTTAAGAATTTTTAAAACTCTGTATTCAAGGAGGATGAATCCATTTTTGTTCTTTCCTATAGTCAAGGTGTAAGTTATTGATTATGTTGACACTTTTTTTCCTCAGTAAATAAACAAGTAGAGGAAGACAATAATATTGTAAATAGTATGTAATAATTCATACTGTCAAAGTGTTGCTGAGTTCTATGCTATCCCAAAATGTAAAGAAAAGGAGGCTGAAAGCAGCATAAGCTCATCCGTTAGTTGGTGGAGATGTCCTTGGGAAACGGAGAGGTCAATGCTAGTTACCTTTGAGAACGTGAGCGACAGAATTTTCAAGAAGGAGAATTTGATAGAGCCTGTGCTCACAGACGAAGGGCCTCAGCCAGAGAGTCCCTCCACCTCTCTGAGGCCGATGAGTCTAAAAAGGCTTATGAGGGAAAGAGAAGTTGTGGTTTGAGAATGTTCTCCATGGAATTCTGATGAACCTTCACCCCTCTACCTAATTCAAAACCACAGGCTTGTAGTATTAAGCAGAACAGCTGTATCTAAAATTTCATTCAGCTAAATGCAGTCATCTCTATTTCCTCAGGTTTGGAGGCAGTTAAAATACCATATATCATTGATTTAGACGATTAATGATGTTCATCTGAAAGAATAAAGAGAAAGCAGATAAATGAGAGCTCTGTTGGTGCTCTGTCTACGTTCATCAAATCCATGAAAAGTAATCTTCATTAAAAATATTCAGCTCAGATCTGACAGCTCTTGGCCTGAGTGCTAAATATTGTGTTCATTTTAGTTGATTGAATACAGTGAACAAATCTTTCGAATTTTAGGCAGTGATCACTTTTATCTTGAGGATATATTTTATCACTGTTGGTATTATATTTCTTACACCCTACAAAAGGTGTGTCCAAAAGTGCTATTTTAATTCATTGTATCTCTGTTTAGATATGCTGAAATAACTATGAAAACACAAACTGGAGCAAAATGCCGTCAACAATAGAGAGAGGTTCATTCCAAAATTGCTTTGGTTTTTTATGTTTGCTTTACCCTGTTGGAGGGACTTTCTTTTGCAGCTGACAAAGACAAAGAAGCTTTGTGCAATGTCTGCTACTAAATCAGAATTTAAATGTGTGTCAGTGAATATTTTGAAGTTTGTTCTCACCAAATTCATTGAAAGTATTTCTCAAAAGCTATATCCATAATGGCACTTTGTGTATTATTTTGTTCAGGAGATGCGGATGGGCCCCTGATGTGGAGACTTTGTGGCCCTTCGGTGCCTACATTGCCATTGGTTATACCCTATTCTCAGGTATGGATACACTTTGTCACCAATGAACGTGTAGAACACATTGGATTCCATGCACAGTATTCCTTTACAGGTGAGAATTATCATTAAGATCTCAATCAAATTATTTATAAGGATTACTTTCCAGAAAGATTTATTATATATTTTGTTAGACTTATTTCTAGGTAGCTATTAGTTTGTTGATATTATCAATGAGATTTTCTAAATGACATTTTTTAATTGGTTGTGGCTGATATCTAGAAATTTTATAATTGGCATACATGTATCTTTAGTCCAAAGATCTGGCTATCCTCTTGTAAGTTTTCATATATTGCCTATAGATTCTCTTTGGTCTTTCTGTGTAAACAATCATGTCTTCTGCAAATGTTAGTTCTTTTTTCTTTCAGCCTCAATACTTCATTTCATTTTCTTGCATCATTTCCCTAGCTAGGGCCACCATCATAATATTGAACAGAAGGAATGATAGCATCTTTTTTCTGACCTAGATGTGACTGTCTATGACATTTAAAAAATATATTGGTTGCTCTTAAGTTTCCAATAAATATCTTTTGTTAAAGAAAGTTCCTTCCATCCTCAGTGTGCCAAAGCTCTTTTTAAATGTAAATGGGTGTAAGATTTTATCAGATGATTTTCTGCATCCATTGAGATGATCCAACTTTTTCTCCTTTCATAAGTTAATATGACAAATTATATGAAAGATGTCTTGGCAAACCATCCTTGCATTTCTGGGATAAATCCTATTTTGTCACTATGTGTGTTTTATACACATAATGGATATGATTTGCTAGTGTTTTGTATTGAGTTTGCATATGCGACATTCAGAGTTTGTGCTGGAAAACCCAGCCCTACTCTTGACTGCTTCCCTTGGCTATGGAAGATTTTCTAGTCCCTTTTCACTAGCATGGCAGTTTGTTTAGATTCTCAGCTTTATGTAAAAGTCTCAATTCCATTCCTTTCTTTTGTGGAGACCCGGAGCCCTATCATCTCCTCCTGCCTGGTCACCAAAACTTCAGAGCCCAACCCTGGGATCCACAGCTGGATTCTTTAGCCTCTCAGACTGTCACTCTTTCAGTTTCACGCCTGTCAGTTTGAGTGTACTTACTGTTTCTAGATTTTGGAGAGCTGCTTTTCTTTCCATTGAGTTGTCCATGAATCAAAATGTTTTAGTTGTGGTTTTATCTAACATTGCTTTGTGTTATAACCAAATGGCTGGTTGAAGAAAGGAGTGAAATTAATTATCTACTCACTCAACCATCTTGCCAGTTGATTTTGCTTTATAAGATTGAAAGGAAAGTATCAGGTTTCATAAACAGTATTATTTGTGTTGAACATCAGACCATATTTTGCTTCAGAAATGTATTTGTTTTTCAGTTTTCAATTTTCTTTGCCAATACTATATGGAATATTTTATTCCTAAACTTCCATTCAATTTTACTTTGCTCCTATTTAATTTCATTTATACATATGTATACACATATATACTGTATGTGTGTGTATATATATACTATCTATACATATAGATAGATTTTTGAGATGGAGCCTTGTTCTGTCACGCAGGCTGGAGTGCAGTGGCATGATCTTGGCTCACTACAGCTTCTGCCTTCCAGTTCAGGAAATCCTCCTGCCTCAGCCTCCTGATTACCTGGGACTGCAGGTGTATGCCACCATGCGTGGCTAATTTTTGTACTTTTAGTCGAGATGTGGTTTCACTGTGTTGGCCAGGCTGGTCTTAAACTCCTGACCTCAGGTGATTCACCCACCTTGGCCTCCCAAAGTGCTGGTATTACAGGCGTGAGCTACTGTGCCGGACCTTATTATATTGTTAATTACAAAATCTGATAGCTATGATTACTACTTACTTTTGCTTTACAGGTTCATATGTGTGTGTGTGTGTGTGTGTGTGTGTGTGTGTGTGTGTGTATATATATATATATATATATACTTCTATCGTACTGAGAGGGTTACCAATCTCATTTCAGATTGTGGCGGAATACAGATAGGTGAGAGTGGAGTGATCACAAGCCCCAACTATCCAAACGCTTATGACAGCCTGACCCACTGCTCTTGGCTGTTGGAAGCCCCACAGGGGCACACCATCACTGTGAGTGCTAATGATGGGGTGAAATGATTCTGAGACTATAGAACCACAATAGCCTGTCCAGCATGGAAATGGAGCTCTTTTAGTAAGCAATTGATTACAGAAGGCTTTGATTCTACAATGAGATCACTGTTTTTCTCTAATGTTCTCTCACTAAAGCACATGCATAGGCACCTATAGTTAATGAAGAGTGAAATCTCTTTTTTAAGTATAGGGAAAGATATACATGGAAGATAATTCTGTATCCTAGAGAAGTATATCCATGTTCTTAATAGGAGTTGCCATGTCAAACTAGAGAAATGTCTTTTCTCGAAATTTCCAAGAGAGCCTTCAATAAAGAACACAAGTAGAGGGGAAGGGAGAATTAAATGAGACAAAAATACACAACTGTAAAAATTAAAACAAAATAAAAGGGTTTATAAGGGCCTTATCTACATCAAGGTTGATAACAGCTCACTTACAACTCACTATTTCTCTTTTCTCCTGCAGCTCACATTTAGTAGCTTTGATATTGAACCCCATACAACTTGTGCTTGGGACTCTGTCACTGTCAGGAACGGCGGGTCCCCTGAATCACCCATCATAGGACAATACTGTGGAAATTCAAATCCTAGGACAATACAGTCAGGTTCCAATCAGCTGCTCCTGAGTTTCAACTCAGACCATTCGTTGGAAGGTGGTGGATTTTATGCTACATGGAACACACAAACTTTAGGTGAAACAAATGTTTTCTTCTTTTGATTTTTTTAGTGATGTATATGCTAAACTTATTAATGAACTTATAATATGCACATTTTGTACCTACTTTACATGAGGCTTAATCCTGAATATTTACACATGTCATCTCATATAGCAGCCCTGGTGGGGTAACACAGTATCAGTACATAGTGTCTCTATTTTGCGTGGGCAGAGACTTAGGATGCATGGGTTGATCATTTGCCCAAGTATATGGCTGATAATGGTAGGGTCAGGATTTGAATAAAGGCAATTGAGTCCAGAAACTTTGATCTCAACACTTCTTGATGCTGTCTTCATAGGCAAAAGGGCATGGCACAACCTAGGAATCTCAGGTAATAGAAACTTGAGTTGAAATCACAAGTACTTCAAAATATTTGGAGCCTTGAAGCAGAATGCTGAGTGGTGAGCTGAGGGCAGGAAAATAGGTCCACAACATAAAAAGCCTTGGTTTGTGTGTTATCCCTTGAGCAATGGGAAGCTATTGAAGAGTTTTGAGAAGGCAGGTGACAAGATAAGGTTTGTGGTTTAGAACAAACGCTGTAGTACGTGGGTACTGAGTCAAAACAGGACAGATTTCATTCAAAAAGAATAGTTTTTGTGCATAGAAAGTATAAGCATTGTGAAAATTCTCAGAAAACATAAGGACTTGTATCAGATACTTTATTTGGGATTTCTGTAAATCTTGAATAGCACCCAAGACAATTATTTCTGGTAAAGCCACAGTCATTATGAAGCTCTTTGTAGATTGAGTCAGACTTTCCCTCTTTAAAAACCACTGGCTGTTGTTGAAGACAGAAGGGAGTTTTAGGGGAATCCCTGATTTCCAAGGATTTCACAGCAAAAGATTCAGAGAACGCTTCTTTAATATAACTTCATTTTGTTTTGAGTTCATATTTTTCTTTGTCATCTCTTAAATATATGTTTTAAAAATATGAAAATAGTTCTAGATTTTTCTTCCTTTTATCCTTGTAATTAATTTTGATTCATCAGACAGTTTCAACATGTATGAGCCAGATTGCTTAATAAAAGAATTTTTCCCAACTCAAAATCACTTTCTCTAGTGCAGTTAAAATTGCAAATGAAGTGTAGAGTTATATTCTCATGTGTTAATGATAATAAAATACAGAACTTAGCATTGCCAGGTTACTTATACTACCTAGCCTCAAAAAGAATAAAATTACAGCTATTGTTTGAAGACAAGATGGAAATCTGTCCTCTTTATGGCAAGGATTAGTGGTCTCAGTTGAGCTCAATATCACTGCAACAAAACTGTAACAGCTGAAGTTTCCTCTCAGTTTAACTCACCTTTGCATTATGGAGAGAGCTTGCTGTGCACCTGCCTGGAAGATGATCACTTGTAAAAAATGATGAAGTGAAATCTCACATTTAGAAATGTTCCTTCTGTAGCAGGCTTGAGTTTCCAAAATTACTTTCCTTGGAGATTGATGGCTTTTTACACGGCAATATTTCAGGTTGTGGTGGAATATTTCATTCAGATAATGGTACAATCAGATCCCCTCACTGGCCTCAGAATTTTCCTGAAAACAGCAGATGTTCCTGGACAGTCATTACTCACCAAAGTAAACACTTGGAGATCAGCTTTGACAACAACTTCCTAATCCCCAGCAGTGATGGACAATGTCAGAATAGCTTCGTGAAGGTTAGTACACTCATTCATTTCGTTGGAGCCAAGTTGGTTTTTTGAACATTAGTGTTTAAGCTAGAAGTGATTCATGGTCTCTCAAAGTAAGAACATTTTGCTGCCTGGATTCATTCCTTGGATAAAAAGTGAGAAAGTGAGAAACCTCAGCTCTTAGATGTTAGAATTTCTTTTCTTTCTTACTTTTCTAATGGATCCTAAAGGGAAAATGCCCTTTATAATGTAGGGCACTGCCACAGGCAAAATTTAAAGCACTCCACAAAAATTACAGAACCCTGAAGAAGCAGCTAAAGGCAGCCTTCACCTTGGGCCTTAGGAGCCCATGGGCTGAAAAGACCGTGAGAACCCACGTAAAAATGATGGAAATGGCATCAGGAGAGCAAGTCTCTTTCTCTAAAGTTATAAATTCTGCTCATGTGGCATTGGCTTGTCACTTTTCATTGACTTGTGACTCTGATGACTGTCTTAGAAATTCATTTCATCTTTACTATTTTGCTTCTTTACTAAGTTATGTCTCTAAAAGGTGTACCTTATAGAGAAAGAGTGCCTTATTTTCACTGTGCCTTTCCAGTGGAAATAATGCTGGTCATGTTAGCCCTCCATTCATATCTCTCATACTTACCACCTGCATGTTCTTCTCGGAGCTAATTAAACAATTGCCCTTTATGTTACTCAACTGTAAAATGAAGAGCACGATTCCTTCTTTAGTAGGGCCGTTTAAGCATTGGAGGTAATCTGATGTAATAACATAGGTAGTGCTAAGTACTTGGAATATAAAATCAATTGATGAGTCCAAGTGGCTTTTATTGTCAGTGTTATTACTTCATATCATCTCGCCAATGATGTTTTATATCTCATTGATCCATGTTTACTGTTTAAATGAAAATCTCATATGTATATAACATGTATATAACAAATGTATATAACAAAGCACATTTAATATATACTTAATTGCTTTCTCCATGAAATAAATGAACTCTCATGAGATGAATCAATATCAAGTATTCAGACTTAAGTAAAGCTTTCAAATGCTGCGGTTGTAAAACTGGGATTTGGGAAATGGCGTAGGCTCGTTCCTCCTCTGGATTGAATGGGGGTCCCTCTGACAACATCGGGCAAGCCCAGTGCTGCTGGTGAGTGGGATGGATTAGGAACCCCACCAAAAATAAGCAGCCATGGGAAGTACTCGTCTTCTCCTGTTGGGCCTGAGATACCTGTTTCTGCCCAGAGATGCTGTGTAGGTGGTGAAACCAGTAAAGGGACCCAGCTTCTGCAAGTAGCCGCTGCAGGGAGCCACTTCACACCCGGAAAACTGAGATTCTCTTCACTCACCCAGAGACACCAGGGCAGGTGGGACTGGGAAAATGGATCCCAGTCACAGAAAGTGGCCCAGTCTGGGAAGCCTCTTTGTCCCCACAAGCCACACATGCTCCTCTTCTGTCAAGAGACATTGAGGTACCCAGGGGCCACTGGTAGGGGAGAATTACTGTACTCTTTACCTCCAATTGAGAAACACTCAGAGCCCCTCAGGTGGCACCAGCAAGAACTAGTAAGAGCCCCAGCAGCACCATTAAACCAGGCAGACCAAAAGTACACTACACAGATTCTGAACACTGAAGAGCCGCTGGAACCACAGCCCACAAAATATGCAAGGCCACATGGAAAAAATAAACAGGGTGACTGCCTGCTAAAATAAAAGATTTAAATAGGACCTAAAGTCTCCTAACATAATAAATAACATGTCCAGTATACAATCAGAAAGAAACATCAGGAATCAAGAACATCACAACTTGAAAGAGAAAAGAACCAAGTGATGTCGACGTGAGATAAATCAGATGTTGAACTATATGACAAGAATGTTGAAGTAGATTCCGTAAACATGCTTCAACAATCACTGATGAGTTTTCTTGAAACAAATAGAAAATATCAGCAAAGAAATGGTGGTTATAATAAAGAACTAAATAGCAATTACAGAACTGAAAAAACAGTAACAGAAATAAAGAATTTGCTGAAAAGGCTCAATAGTAGCATGGAGATGACAGAGAATAGAATCAATGAACTTGAGGTTAGAACAATGGAATTCACCCAACCTGAAAAACAAAGAGAAAATACACTGAAAAAACAAACTAGATCAACACAGTCTTGTTTTATAGCTGGAATTTTGCATGTAAATTTATGATTCTGTGATTAATGTCTCTGTTTTTCCCTGGACTGTTAAGGATTGGTTTGATTTGGAATTTTGGTGCTCACCATTTATTTTCCAGCAACTGTTTTTTGCATAAGTGTATACATCTGGTCACTCGAGGTAGCCAGACCAATTAAGTAACAGCCCAGGTCTACTTGGGAGTTGCCAACCCAGTCTTTGGTGAATAGCACACACTGACTGGATGTCAGCCTTTCATCAAAATGGACCTTACAGTTCAACACAGCCAAGGCGTGTTCTGATTTATTCCAGTTCATGCTGATTATACGTATTCTTGGAATTCATGCCCACTTTCTTCATGCGCCACAGTGTGCCTCTTGCTTGGTGAGGTTGTGCAGCTGTGACTACAGTTTGCTACCCTTTTAGGAGCAGGGCTGAGTGCCAGCGAACCCACCTGGCTCCTCTGTCTCTCTCAGCACCCGGGAAGCTTGGCTAGGTCAGGGCAACTAGAAGTTAAGAGGAAACCGAACAGTGATCCAGGAAGCTGGATTTTAAAAAAATCACCACTCAGCTATGCAAAAACGAATGCAGTCTCCTTAGAGAAGTCAAGAATAGGACATGCTATTTCAAAAGCGGCTTTAAAAAAATTAGTTCAACCATTGTGGAAGACAGTTTGGCAATTCCTAAAGGATCTAGAAATAGAAATACCGTTTGACCCAGCAATCCCATTGCTGGATATATACCCAAAGGATGATAAATCATTCTATTATAAAGACACATGCACATGTATGTTTATTGTGGCACTGTTCACAATAGCAAGGACCTAGAACCAGCACAAATGCCCATCAATGATAGACTGGATAAAGAAAACGTGGCACATATACAGCATGGAATACTATGCAGCTATAAAAAAGGATGAGTTCATGTCATTTGCAGGGACATCGATGAAGCTGGAAACCATCATTCTCAGCAAACAGACACAGACCAAACACCACATGTTCTCACTCATAAGTGGGTGTTGAATAATGAGAACACATGGACACAGGGAGGGGAACATCACACACTAGGGCCTATCAGGGGGTGGGGGGCTAGGGGAGGGATTGCATGAGGAGAAATACCTAATGTAGATGACGAGGTGCTGGATGCAGCAAACCATCATGGTACATTTATACCTATGTAACAAACCTGCACATTCTGCACATGTACCCCGGAACTTAAAGTATAATTTAAAAAATTATTCTCAAAAGAAAATACTGCAGATTTGTCTGTGTTTTATTTACTTTTGTGCTTAGTTCTTGATATGTGTGAGTGCTGTTATTTTGAAACCTAAGTGCATTAAAATATTGATGGGAAACCCTCGAGCATTAAAGTTCTGTGTATGGCCCTGCTAGGTGTGGGCAGGAACTGAGGAGGTCGACAAAGCCCTGCTAGCCACCGGCTGTGGGAACGTGGCTCCGGGTCCCGTTGTCATACCAAATAACGCATTCACTGCCGTCTTCCAGTCTCAGGAAGCATCAGCTCAGGGCTTCTCTGCATCCTTTGTTAGCCGTAAGTAGCCCTAAGAACCAGACCCAGAGGTCTTGGAGGGAATGTGGTTGTTGCAGGCAGACAGGGTTGGCTAAACCTGGGGGTCTAGATGGGGTGCATGAGATCTACAGTGAGGATGAGTCACCTAATCCTGAGAAGACACCTTTCATCCAAATATCAGTGAGAATGGAACCGAATTGAGAAGTGATATAAAAGCTGTGAGGGGCAGTAGTCAACGTCTAGAAATAAGGCTGGAACCCAGAGTGGGCTGATATTGGACAGAAGCGCAGGTGGCTAGTTAGTAAGCAACCAGTGTGCTTGGCCTGTGGCACCTTGACCACAAAATCCGCTGGGGGGCTTGAAACACATGCAGATTCCCGGACCTCACCCCAGACCTGTCTGAATTCAGAATTTCCATGAGCGACGCCTTGCATGTTTTAACTGTCATCCAGAGGGTTCTCATGCCCAGTCAATTTTGGAAGCCAGTTTCTTTGAGAATGTCCCTTCCTAGTTTTGGTTAGGAAGGATAGATCTAATTCTAAAAAAATCCGTTGAATATTTCTTTGAGAATGTTCCTTCCTAATTTCGGTTAGGAAGGATTTTCTAACTACTGTACACTACTAGATTACTGGGAAATGTAGCAGTGTTCAGGTAAGGGAAGCAAAGGCGTGTTCCTGTTGGCCGAATTAAATCAAGGAGCCACTCATGGCAAACCACTGTTTAGGAATAAGTTTGAGCAAAGGAATTAGAGGAAATAATCCAATAGATGGGTATTTCAGACCTGAATCAGAGAGTGCTAGAAAGGAAGTACCGAAAAACAACCCCAGATGAAATCTTAGTCTGCAGGTGGTCCACTGTGTAAGTGTGTGTTTTAATGTCAAGTTATTTAATGTGTATTGTGTGTGTTTTAATGTCAATTTAAAAGGATAGAGATATTTTCATGCTTGATAGATCAGAGAGTGAAGTGGATTAATTAGTCAATGGTTATATGAAAACAAATCATTTTTGTGGTGAAAAGACATTTCTTTTTGTTTTGAAAACCAGAGATGCATGTAAGAATTTGATAAGAGTTGGTGTTAATAAATCCAACTATTTTTTAAAAGCAACCATTGTTCTGGCTAGATGACAATGGTAACAAAAATAGCAATTTTCTAATAAGACATTTAAAAAACATTAAGTGTGTAAAGTACTAATCAGGTACAAATCATTTTTGATCAGTTTTACTGCTTTATCTATGTGAACCATATTAGATCTTTGCTAATTTATCCTTTCTTAATACCTTAATATTATGGGATTTACAGTGGATTTGTGGTAGTATCTCTAGGACTCAATCCGTAAAACTGCAGCATTCTCTAAAAATATATAATGTTCTTATTATGCACATATGTATGTTTTTAAATCAGAGCTTTATTCTCTTTGTTCTTCTTCCATTTGGAATATCTCAGGGAACTATATCTCTAGAGAATTTCAGAAAATGTTTCTTTCCTTCTCTGACAAAATAGATACTTCACATGAGAAAAAAATAGTCTGATGATGACTTTTTGTTCCCACATAGGATGTGGAAGAAATTTCACTGGCCCTTCAGGTTACATAATTTCTCCAAATTACCCGAAACAATATGACAACAACATGAACTGCACCTATGTCATAGAGGGCAATCCTCAGTCAGTGGTCCTCTTGACTTTTGTGTCTTTCCACTTAGAAGGTAAGTTTATTCTTCTTTTAAAAAATTATTTTTAATTGACAAAAATTGTATGTGTGTGGTGTACTACATGTTTTGACATACATATATGTTGCAGAATGGCCAAATCCAGTTAATTAACATGTACACTCACTCACAAACTTGCCATTTTTTGTGGTCATAGCCTTTAACATCTCTCTTAGAAATTTTTAAGTATTCAGCAAATATTCAAGTATTTCAGGTACTCAACCTTGTTATTAGCTGTAGGCACCATGTTGTACCATAGATCTCCTGAACTTACTCCTCCTGGCTGAAATTTTGTATCCTTTGACCCGCATATCCTATATCTCCACTCCCACATACCCCACCAGCCTCTTGTATCCACCATTCTTCTCTCTGCTTCTACAGGTTTGACATTTTTAGATTCCACATGCTACTGAGATCATACAGTATTTGTCTTTCTGTGTGTAGCTTATTTCACTTAGCATAATGTCCTCTAGGTTCATCCATGTTGTCACAAATGACAAGATTTCATTCTTTTTTAAGGTCAAAGAGTATTCCATTGTGTAGATCTACTACATTTTCTTTATCCATTCATTCATGGATGGACACCCGGTTGATTCCATGTCTCGGTCATTATGAACCTTGCTGCAGTGAACATAAGAGTACAGATATCTCTGTGGCACACGGATTTGATTTCCTTTGGATCTATGCCCAGAAGTGAACTTGCTGGATCATATGGTAGTTCTATTTTTAATGTTTTGGGAAACTGCCATGCGTTTTTCCATAATGGTTTCACTAATTTATATTCCCATCAAGAGTGTACAAGGAAAAGTTCCCTGTTCTCCACATCCTTGCCAAAACTTATCTCTTGTCTTTTGCTAATAGCCATGGAAGATAGGTTTATTCTTAAATGAACTCTAATCGATTCTTCAGAAATAAATGAGGAGTAAGTAGAGGCAGAAGTCTAAAAATCATCATTTAAAGAAAATATTGAAAATACTTTACAGGGTAGATTTAATGTAAACATGATTAAAGTTTCATCCAATTTTTAAAGATTACAAGTATTATTCTATGTATTCCATCCAGAAGTAAAAAAAAAAATAGTGAAAGAGCTTTAAGAACACAAGCAATGCATAAATTGCTTAAAGAAAATAAGTCTGGAACATTTCATGTTAATGTAGCTTTTAATTTATTCACTTGCATTTAAAGTTTATACATATACATGCACATACACACACCCACATTCATGCACATGCTAACCAAACCAGTGAGAAAAACCGTCTTGTCGAGTCAACATAGGTGTTCAACAAATATTGAACGAGTGAGTGAATTAATAAAATTGATATATGTGCCCTGCTTTTATTAAATATTACCATGGGGTGTTCTTTCGTCTGCTTCCTCTTGGTCATTTTCATCTTCTCAGTTCTGAGTCCTTAGTGCCTGAGTTCCTGGCCACAAGCACCCCTCCGTGTTGTTCTCCCACTCTAGAGAATGGGCTGTTGGCAGAGGGAACAGTGGAGTTGCTGATTTGAGCTGGGCGTTGATTGACAGTAGACACAATTTGATGTTTAATGGGTGCTATGAAGGTGCTTTCCTGTGGAAAGGAAATCCCTTCAAATAGATGGGTATTTTCAACCACTCATAATCATATTAATAATTTTTTTTTACAAAGTAGCTTTCTATTTCTAAACCACAATTTATCTGCGAATTTGTCAAGCTACCTCAGTATAGTTGAAATTTCTTACTCTTGGGTTAGCCTGTAATGGCAATGAATAGTTACGCTTTGCAAAATGTTCTATAGCATTCAGCATCTGGAAAATTTATGGTTTATAAAAATAAAAATGACATGTCAGAACTCATAAGTGGATAAATTTAACAAAGCCTTTCCTACTTAATCCTTTTTCCTATGACCTCACTGCCTTTTCCTACATCTCTGCAGCTGTAATTTTTGGCACATGTGTTTGCTCAAAACAATGCCAAGTATCAATCAACGTATGTCACTGTGAAAATGGAATATAAAGTAAAATATCATCTTTGCAGCATTTGCTAATACAAAATCCCAGTACCATAAAAAGATGTCCATGATGTATGAAGGCTTGAGGGAGGGTAAAATCATTGGTATAAGATGATTCAATTTTCTTTTTAAAATAATATGTGTGTGAATAAAATCTGTAAGGCTATTAACCAGTGCTTTACGAGCTGTCACCACTGTGTTAGAGTTATAGGAGATGCCTCTTTCCTTCCTTCCTTCCCTCCTTCCCTCCCTCCCTCCCTCCCTCCCTCCCTCCTTCCCTCCCTTCCTTCCTTCCTTCTTGCTTTCTTGCTTTCATTCTTTCTTTTGTTTTTTGAGAAGGAGTCTCTTACTGTTGCAGGGGCTAGAGTGCAATGGCGTGATCTCGGCTCACTGCAACCTCCACGTCCCAGGTTCAAGTGATTCTCCTGCCTCAGTCTCCTGAGTATCTAGAATTACAGGTGCCCGCCACCATGCCCAGCTAATTTTTTGTATTTTTATTAGAGACAAAATTTTTGTTTTTTTTTTTGTATTTTTGTATTTTTAGTTTATTATGTTGTCCAGGCTGGTCTTGAACTCTTGACCTTATGATCTGCCTTCCTCGGCCTCCCAAAGTGCTGGGATTACAGGTGTGAGCCACCACACCCAGCCTATTTTCTTCTTTATAGCTTTTATATTATTTTTATAATTGAGGATAATTATTTTAATAGCAGGGGGAAAACATGCGGCTTGGATTTTGTGTTTGTACTCATTGAGTTAAACATGTGCATGTCACATGCCCACAGCATTCAGACTAAGAATGGAGGCTGGTAATTATACTATAAAGCCACAGGAAGCACTGCTGATACCAGTGGTATATGTATTATGAGAAGGGACTCTATACTGACCTCAGACAGCTCCCTGAGCTCAGCTGACCAGGTGGGATAAAGGGGAACAACCCTGGAATAACTCAGTGTAGTAGAGAGGAGGTGAGCAGAGCATTTAGGATGGTTCTTAATGCCAGGTCGGCCACTTACTGCTATTCATGTGACTTTGTGCAAATTACTTCACCTTTTTTTCTGATACTTACTTTATATGTATAGCACTTGGCTGTGTGTGTGTGTGTGTGTGTGTGTGTGTGTGTGTGTGTGTGCGCGCGCGTGCGCGCGCGCGCACGTGTCCAATATATATATATATGTATATATGTATAGTAGTAGTTCTGAAAGTCAGATAATGTTAGATTAAATGATTGCTGCTTCCACTAATGGATTTGCCAATCCTCACCCAGTTGAAGACTGATTATTTTCTACGATGTTATCCTTACGATAATGCCTTGTGGCATTTCCAGTGTTCAAGTGTTCAGCATTTTCAGACTGCTTCATGAGTAGTTTCTGGCTATAGATTCATTGAATTATGGTGATTCCCCAAAAGGGTGACATTAATGAAATTTATTCTATAATGAGATTCTTATCCTTAACCATATCAATGCTGACATTTATCGAATACCATCACCAAGCTAGAGATTCGCTAGTTACTGTAAAAGTAACCTTTCCCCAGCCCTTCTAAAGTGAGCCTGAGGGATCCACGTGCAGTATATTATGATGAAGCTGAGAATTGCTCTCCAGGAAGATCATAGCTTTAGTGAAGGAGCCTTGGCCTTTCAGCTACTGTAGTCACTTGGAACTATTTCTGAGAGACTCTGTTCACATGGCCAGGCATTTCTCAGCCCAGGATCCCAAGGGAGCCAGTGTTGACTTAGGTGGTGATGAAGGTTCTAGATCTGTCATCTTTGTGGGCCATTAGCACAAAAGGTGAAATTGGCAAGGAAAAGATGGGCTATCCCAGACTACAAAATACTGTGAGGAAACACACTTGTCCCTTCATGCAACTAAACATTGACAGCTTCTTAGGGAAGGT
Source organism: Cebus imitator (assembly GCF_001604975.1). Taxonomy (NCBI): domain Eukaryota; kingdom Metazoa; phylum Chordata; class Mammalia; order Primates; family Cebidae; genus Cebus; species Cebus imitator. The sequence goes on from NW_016107376.1 coordinate 3,342,751, forward strand.
TTTACTATGAAGGGAAAAATACAGATTGTTGAACCACATGCTACTCTTAGGTTACAAAGGCTCAGTGACTTACTTTCTGCTTACCACAAAGTAGGTTGTTCTAAATTTAATGTTGGTCTAAATTGTTCTAACTTTCTTATTATTTTTACATTTCCAATACTAGACATTCCATGAACTGTAGACTATTGATGTTTGCCTTATTTTGGAATCTGGTATTATTAAATAAATGCTTATTTTATTTTGCCAAATCTTGAACAGTCCCAAAATATACTTTGGTGTTCTCATTATTCATGTGGCCAACTAGATGCCCTTCATCTGCTAAAAAAAAATTATACATCCAGTTATTTTGCTTCATAGATAAAGCACTTCATGAGGCACACTGAAGGAAGACAGTGTCTCCTAAACCTTGATTATTCTTTCATTAAAATTGGATGCTAACATTAATGCACCTTGTTGATAATGAGGAATTCAGAAATTCTCAATTTAAAAATCCTACTTGCATTAAACGGTAAACTCAGTTTTTCTCAGATCCAGTAATTCTTGAAAATTATTGGAGGCTGAAGCAGGACTGAGCACATGAGATGTAAGCACCAAAGGGACAAATGCTTTGCTCGTTGTCCTCTAGAGATGGCTTCAAAGCCCCAAGAGGAGTGGGCCCAGATTCATACCTCATATTTGCCTAACTTCTCTTTGATTAATTTATAAGTCCCAGTTAACTGATTATATCTAATAGAAAACTTAAAGAAAAAAGTAAAAAAACCACGGAATTAGTTCTAGATTTTTCTTTTTCACTTTTTTCCCCATCAAGAAGCACAATAAAGAAGTTTTGGCAGTTTTCTTTATTTCCTCCTATTTAAATTTTTTAAAAACTGGTATTGCTCCACTACTGTTTCTTGTCTTTGCTTTCTCGATTGCTTCTAAATAATTCAGAATGTACTCGCATTCCATATTACTTTAGACAAAAGTGGGCAATGGTCTTCTTGAAATGTTTCCTGTTGATGTTTTATTCAAATTGGCAGAGCACTGGAGCAGATGGTGTAGCTTCTGTGAAACCCCTTGTTTTCCTGTGTTACACTCTAATTTGCGTTGTTTGGCCTCCGTGCACAATGGAACTTAGCTTAGCTGCATGCTACATGTGCCTCCCCTCCTCTGAATCATGCCTCCATTGAGGAGACCAGTCTCCAGAGTTAACCAGACAGATGATAGACCTCAGTCACTGCTGATATTTTTTATCAAATGCAGTATTGGGATATCTAGAACTTTAGAATATGATATGTGTGTAAATTACTTAATGCCAAGTAACACTCATATCTCATTTTCTTGCATATTTGTTCATGTTAATTTTTGATATTTTCTTGGACTGTATGATATTATGTACGTGTTTGATTTCTTATGAACAAAATTTGAAAGGGCATAACATCCTACCTTAAAGAAATCACTACTATAAAGGATACAAGAATGTTTTAATCCATGAAATAAGTTGCCAGATATTAGAACTTTTACATTTTACTGAATCAGGCTTGGAGAAAAAGCAGACTGTCTTACATGATTGGTTTAGTTAGTTGATATTCTATTACCATCTACAAAAAAATCTAAAATCCCCTCTCAACTTCCTCTGCATTTCCCTAACAAACTTCCTTATGGTTCAATATAGACATTTTATACATTGTTAATGAGTTTTGATTATGTCTCGTACCACTGCCATTTCGTGAATTAACTTTCTGTATTTCAACTAGTTCCTTTAATCAACTATTTGGCAACATAATCAAGTATAAGTCACACTTTACCTTCTGTTTCACAGCCTTTTCACAGTTTTCTAAGACAACTGCCACTTTGTCTACATCATTATCCCAATAATTTAACAATTAACTCTTTAATACTTAAAGAGCACATGCATAGCAGCCTATTTGATCAAATATGGGACCAAGATTTCAATCCAGCATCACCAATTTTTCCTTGCATTCTGTGATTTTGGTTTTATAACTTGACATATTGTTGCTAAATAAAGATATTTCTATAACTAATGCTCAATTATTTTATTCTCAAACACATCTTTGAATTTTTAAAATTCTGGTGGAGTTTTTGATATCTTAAAGACAAATACTGAGGTCATAACTAAGATACATAATTTGGCAATATTCAAACCATGAATCTGAGTTTAATTTATTTATTGTCCTCTTTTTCCAACATCATATTGCTTCTAATTACATGAAAAGGCCATTGAAGGTCTTTCACACTTTCAATTTGTACATTTATATCCAATTAGAAATACTTCTATTCCAGGGTTTTCACAATAAGGGAATTCTTTGAGGTTCATTTAAAAATGTATATCTTGATACCGCAAGATTTCTGCAGGCTGAATAGAAACTTAGCTAAGGAGCTGAATGTGCTTTTAAGATGATTTAAGAAGGGGTGGCAACTCTTTCATGTACAGATATATTTTTTGAAAGTATTTGTCAAGGTTCTTTGGGTGGCAAATTATCTTCAAGTTAGCTTTTATATAAAGTAGGGTTTATAAGAAAGATACTGATGATTTCATCTCATAGTAGCCTGGCTTCCCTTCATGATTTCCCTTATGGAATACTGGCTTCCTTCATGTGTCAGGAAAGAAGGCTGCAGACGTTTTTCAGGTTTAATATCTTTGGCTCCTACCATTGACTCTTACTCAGTTGCAGTTTGAATACCTCTGATTGGCCCGGATTGGGTCTGATGCCATGTCTTGCTGTTGATTGACTGGAGCAATCAATCAATCAATCAACCCTGGTCAGGATGGTAGGGTTGTATAAACAATAGCAACAGTAACTCTAATTATAAAAACATCTACCATAGCCAGTAGGTTTTATGGCACTATTAACAGGAAACTTAATTCAACCTGGTTTAAACACAAAGGAGCAATTCATTGGTTTTTAATTCTGGAAGGTTTCAAAGTTGGGTATGCCTCAGATCTCTTAATTCAGCATATAATTATATCATCAAATATTTGACTGTTTATATTCTTCCTTTGTGCTACTCCGGTGTGAGCCTCACCCCAAGGCTGGCTCCTCTCATTGCTTGTAGGGTTGCTGTTCTCACAGTGGGTACTCCTCACCCACATCAGAAAGAGAGGTGGCTTCTATCCCGTGGTATGCTAGAGTTGGCTTGCACCATCTTGCAAAAGTCAATTTTGCTCATCTATTCCTATTCTGCATTTAATGACTTGTTAATAGCTTGAGATTGGTTATCATGGGAGTATTTGCACCATGGAAATTGGCAAATGCCACAAATCCCCCAGAGAGTTGGTTTTTATTACCAGCATACTACTGCCTCTAATCCAACTTCCAAATGTCAAACAAGGGTGTTGAAATTCACCTTTATTGGATTCGGTTAGGTCACACGCCTACCTTTGAACCGAGGTCAATGGCCAGAAGACTTGAAATTATAAAGCAAATGTGCATAATGATTTTGTCAGCATGCTCTTTCAGGAAGAGTATTATAATAGCAAACAGTATGTTTGATTTCAGAGTCCACTATGCCATAGTATGTGCTTATATAAAATAATGTACTTTTGGTCATTCCCAATGGGGAATTTGTAAGTAGGTACATTTTGTGTGTTGGGGTGATGTGGATCATTAGATACCTGTTTAAGTTAGCTTCTCTGTGAAATTGAAGTGTTTTGCTCTTGTGGTTTGTAAATGAAAATGGGAAAAATATTTCACATCATTAATCATCAGAACAATTAAAATTAAATATCACAGTGAGGTACTGTTTCACACGCACTGGAATGGCTAAAATTAAAAAGACTGACAATGTCAAATGTTGGCATCCCTGCAGAGCACTGGAAGTCCCACACTTTCCTGGTGAGAATGTATTCTGCTATAACCACTTTGAGGCATCTATTGGTAATTTCTTATAAAATTAAATACATACCTAATTTTGGGGCCAATAATTTCACTTTGAGTTATATACCCAAAAGAATAGAAAGCATGTGCCCACACAAAAACTCATACATGAATGTTCATAGCAGCATTACCCATAATAGCCAAAAGGTAGAAACCAACCAAATGTCTGTCGGCTGATGAACAGATAAACAAAATGCAGTATCACTATAAAAAGGAATACTATTCAGCCATGAAGAGGAATGACGTACTGACACATGCTACAACATGGATGAACCTCAAAAACATTACGTTAAGTAAAAGAAGCCAGCCACAAAAGGTCACCTATGACATGATTTTATTCATGTGAAATATCCAGAATAGACAAATCCATAGAGACGGAAAATAGTTTAGTAATTGTCTAGGGCTGGGAGAGCCGTATACTGGAAGGATGAGACTGGAGTGATTGGTAATGCATGCAACATTTTCCTATGGGGCGATGAAAACATAGAACTGGGAAGAATGTCGAATGTCTAAAATGCTGTGGGAGAATAGGTCGGCAACGCCCATCTAGGGATCATTCGATAACCTGAAAAAGAATCTTACTTTAGTGCAGTATCTAACTTCTAAATACTTATTCTGATGAAATAATGAAAGACTTCCTCAAATATTTATGTATAGGAATGTTTGCTTCAACAATATTTTCATTTACAGAAATGTGGAGAATATAGAATTTCAAGCGATAGGGGATTGATGGAACATGAGATGGCACACCTTTATGTTGGAATTTGATATAGGCATTAATATTTTAGGTTGGTGCAAAAGCAGTTCTGGTTTTTTCCATTCCTTCATAATTATATAATGTTTTATTTTATTTTATTTGAGATGGAGTCTTGCTCTGTCATCCAGCCTGGAGTGAAGTGGTGCAATCTCAGCTCACTACAACCTCCGTCTCCTGGGTTCAAGTGATTCTCCTGCTTCAGCCTCTTGAGTAGCTGGGACTACAGGCATGCACCACCACATTTGACTCATTTTTGTATTTTTAATAGAGCTGGGGTTTTGCCATGTTGGCAAGGGTGGTCTCGAACTCCTGACCTCAGGTGATCCGCCCGCCTCAGCCTCCCAAAATGTTGGGATTACATGTGTGAGCCACCACACCCAGACCTAATATAATGTTTTAGAAGAATATTAAATCATTTAATGCATGATGAATGTCATTTCGTATTAATACAAATTAGGTTACAATATGGGTGTCATTTCATATTATTAAAATTAGGTATGATTCCAGTTAATATTTTAAAAGTATGTGTTCACCTATAAAACTCACTGGATATGTTGTAGTAGTAAATGTCTTTTTAATTTTTTGTTTATTTTGTTTTATATTTTTCTTTGGGGGATGGAAGGCTGGAGCATATATTTACATATAATTAGAAAACAAAACAATAATATATATTTATAGTCCTTAAACTCTTACACTACTATTGATTTGTGTGAACAAACAAATTCTTGTTCAGTAAACATTAAGGAATTTCTAATGATATCTCCACGGTAGAAGTGGAGCAAAGTTTTCTTTGCTTATCTGGACCTAAGCTTGGAGCAAGTTTTCTCAGTAGCAATTCTGTTGACATGTTGGGCTAGGTTTTTTGTGGGTCCCAGAGGGTCTGGGTTGGGAGCTGCCCTGTGTGTGGCAGCGTCTTCAGCAGCATCCCTGGTTTCTACTCCACTCTACAGTGTGACAGCAAAAATGCCTTCAGATAGTGCCAGGTGTTCTCGGGGAGACAGCTCGGACCCTAGTTTACGGTCACCGAATTAAACGAACCGTTATATAAAGAAAGGAAATTCTGAATTGTTTCAAAGTGGAATGTTTCTGTTGTGAAGTTTTACCTGTTTTCTAATACCTGTGCTTGTTTTCTGGTTAAACATCTTTTCAACAGGAAACCAAGTTAAATATCTCTTGTTTCTCATTGTAATTTTTATAGTGACTGCATGAATTGTCCTAACGTTTTTGTTTTTATGTTTATGGTATTGATTGTTTGTGTTGGTTCTGATCGTAATACGGTGTTCCATGCCTTGTCCAGCTCGTTCAGCTGTCACAGGAAGCTGTGTCAATGATGGCGTGCACATTATCCGGAGTTACAGCGTCGCGTCCACCCCGTTGGCTACTGTGTGTGGGAATGAGATGCTCGCACCCCTCGCCATCGCTGGGCCAGTTCTGCTTAACTTTTACTCTAACAAGCAAATCACAGACTTCGGATTCAAGTTTTCCTATCAGATAACCTGTGAGTGGCCATAATGACAGAGTTTGGAATTTTTTTCTTTTCTGGGTAATTTTTACAAGGAGTTTTCACTGTGATTCATACAGCACCAACTTGAAGATTCAGAGAATTTAAGAGAAAAAAATGTCAATGAGGTTCATGGTAAAAAAAAAAAAAAAAACTTACACACTTTGTCTTAAAAATTAAAGGACCTTTTTCATGAACTTTGGCTAGCACTACTCTGAAAATCAAATGTAAAATTGACATTTGTTTTATAATTTAAGTTAAATAAACACTACTCTCTGGGAGGCCGAGTCCGGTGGATCACAAGATCAGGAGATTGAGACCATCCTGGCTAACACGGTGAAACCTCGTTGCTACTAAAAATACAAAAAATTAGCCAGCCATGGAAGCAGGTGCCTGTAGTCCCAGCTACTTGGGAGGCTGAGGCAGGAGAATCACTTGAACCTGGGAGGCGGAGGTTGCAGCAAGCCAAGATCGTGCCACTGCATTCCAGCCTGGGCGACAGTGAGACTCCGTCTCAAAAAAAAAAAAACTCTCCTGCTATTTTTTTTGTTTTTCAAACCTTACACGAAGTTGCCTGTTAGTCCAAATTTTCCAGATGCCTGTTTTATTTCCCCAAGTCATTTTGCTGACACAAAAAATAATATTTTATAAATTTAGAAGAAGTAGAAGAGAATGTCTTCACAATCTCATAGGATATGATTTTTTAAAACACTATGCAAAAAGCACAAGCTCTAATGGAAAAGATTGACAATTCAACTAGGCTATAATTTACAGTTTCTCTATGTCAAAGGCAAAGTGAAAAGAGGAGCAGCAGGCTGGACAGAGGCATTCGTTTGTACCCAGAAATTTCTAAGGTTGCATTTCTTTATCTTGAGTAGTCTTTTTCCCTCCTGCTTGGTTAGTTTGCTGACAATGTATATAACCATCAATGGACATCTCAGCTGCAGGGAAACTGGCACACACATCTTGTGGCATCTTTCCTGGGTCTGTTTCATCTTTGCTCCACCAAACCATTGCTAAAGGTTGAAAGCTAAATAGTTTCCGTTTGAATAAATCACTGTTCCCATCCACAGTCAAGACTAAAATCATGTATTTACTTCTGAAAAGGGCCTCCATAGTTTGTTCACATTAGCTGCTGTCTGCATCCTGACTCCCACAGTTTGTAAAGTATGGTTACATATGGCTTTGTAGCTCTGCGCAATTAACATTTCCTCTCCCGTCGTCTTGTTGAATAAAGAGAAGGATTGATTTGTTTTATTCTTTTGGCACAACTGCTGCTTAGGAAAGGTAAACTCCTGCTTTATATTCTTCTCTTTAATTCCTCGTTTTCCTACAAGGAAAGATTCAGTATATTCTAGTGTAAGTCAAGATTCAATATATTCTAGTGTAAGAGTCTCACTTAAAGAGTGTCGTTGATGTTAAGACTTCAAATCCTGACATTGTGCAAAGATGGAAGTTATTTAGGCCTTGATAAACTTCCAGAGACCACATAATTGTGTATAAAGTGAGAAGGAGTGACAGCCACCCATATCTGACATGTAATTCACTTACAGATGGACCTAGGGGTCTGAACACGCAGGTACTTACAGGCACATAGAGAAGGGTACTCCCTGCAAGGTGGGCTCAGCTGAGGCAAAAACAGTAATGAAATAAAGAGCCTTACATGGCAGCCACAATTTGCTCCTCATTTCTGACAGATGTAAAGTGAAATGTGTCCATTGATAGTGTATAAACCATAGAAATACTCCAAAAGGCATTAACCCCATTACAATGTTAGAATCATAAAATAAATAGACATAGATAAGTCTTTTCACGCAGTGAGAGTGATCATCAGATGGCGCAATCTGATCCTCCTTATATGTAAACCCAAGCAAAAATAATAATTTTACATTGTTGATAAGAGGGCTTTATTACATGTTTATGTCTGTCATTTTATTGACTATCTCAGGGATCTGAGCTGTTAATTGCTGGAATCCTCCTGCTTGTTGAGGATTGAGAATCAGTGATATTAATACAAATTGGGTCAAGTGTAGTCCTTACTGGTCTCACAGCTACTGCAGAGCCACAGGACTGAAGAGCTATACATTTGAGCCCACAGAAGGAACTAAACTGGAAAGTTCCAAAAATGATTTCCAGTACTTTACCTTATAATATTCTATCTCTGACAGAGGAGAGGTGGATCTCTGTTATTTCAGATTTCCGGATCACAGTCTTTCCTAGATCTTTATGCCCAGAACAGCATTCTGCCTGCCCTTTCCATACTTTGTTATGCTGTCATCTCTCAGCCTGTCATGAAATACAGGGAAGGGATGGTGACACTCCAGCAGGTGACGTGTTCCTTCTCATCTTTTTCACTCTGGCCATTAATTTGGCTCAGAATGATTCCTTTCCTTTCCAAGATGTGCCTGTAAATAGTCTTCCCTGTTT
>NW_016107376.1:3353871-3397523 GCF_001604975.1 Cebus imitator
GTAGAGACAGGGTTTCACCATTTTGGTCAGGATGGTCTTGATCTCTTCACCTCCTGATCCGCCCACCTCAGCCTCCCAAAATTCTAGGATTACAGGCGAGAGCCACCGCGGCCAGCCATATTCTTCCCTGTTTCTACCCTGTTGCTGTCTTTTATTTTCCTTCCTAGTGGAAATCAGAATTATTTGTAAACACAATGAAGGGAGATATAAGTCACTTTAAGAAAAATAATTGTTACCTCTTAGGGAAAAATGCACAATAATATGGAATATCTCAAAATCATTTTCCCATGCTGGTACTAATCATTGTTCTCTTCATATTCCCTTGTCTTGTGTTGCAGCCTGTGGTGGTGTGTTCAATTTCTCTTCTGGAATCATCAAGAGTCCTGCCTATTCGTACACAGACTACCCAAACAATATGCACTGTCTGTATACCATCACCGTTAGTGACAACAAAGTGATTGAGCTCAAGTACGTAAGGCAAATTGGCTTTCTTAAGAAAATCCTTTGAGTGTTTTTTATGGAAAAGCCATTCCTTTATTGATGGAGAGCACTGATGCTCGTTGGCAGTCTGGAGGGAAAGCTACATGGAGAAGTGAGGTTCCTAGATGATAGTTCAATGTGGGAAATGGCACTGCCCCTCTCCACACAAGCCGGTAGTAACTAAGGGTGAAAAACAAGCACTCACCAGTTAAAACAGTCATTATAGTTTCCCAACATGTGCGAAGGAGCATCATAAAGTGAATTGTCTGGGTATAATGCCACCTTGAAATCAAAAAAGAGAGGAAGGGCAAGAGAAAGCAGTTGCCATTTGTTGGCTATTTATTATCCACAAACAACTTTGATTAACACTTGCCATAATTGTCTCATTTTATTCTTAAAGCAGTCATATGAGGTAAATATAGATTATAGATTGGGAATTGTATAAATTATTCCCATTTCACTGATGAGGAAACTGATGCTCAGAAGGGTCAAATTGCTTTCTGAAAGTAACACACACATAAAGAGTCAAAATCTGTATTCATGCCAGGCTTCCTCCAAATACCTCGTCCTTGGTGTTTCCCGACACCATGTCTCAAAGGATACATTTTTTTTTTTTGAGACAAAGTCTCACTTTGTCACCCAGGATGGAGTGCAGTGGCGCAATCTTGGCTTACTGCAACCTGACCTCCTGGGTTCAAGAGACTTTCCTGCCTCAGCCTCCTGAGTAACTGGGATTACAGGCAGGCACCACCATGCTGGTTCATTTTGTATTTTTAATAGTGATGGGGTTTTGTCATATTGGTCAGGCTCCTGACCTCAAGTGATCCTCCCACCTCGGCCTCCCAAAGTGCTGGGATTACAGGCATGAGCCACCACACCCGGCCTCAAAGGATATATTTTCTAACTGCTTAAGAAATCTATTTTTGGCCGGGCGCAGTGGCTCAAGCCTGTAATCCCAGCACTTTGGGAGGCCGCGGCGGGTGGATCACGAGGTCAAGAGATCAAGACCATCCTGGTCAACATAGTGAAACCCCGTCTCTACTAAAAATACAAAAAATTAGCTGGGCATGGTGGCGCGTGCCTGTAGTCCCAGCTGCTCAGGAGGCTGAGGCAGGAGAATTGCCTGAACCCAGGAGGCGGAGGTTGCGGTGAGCCGAGATCGCACCATTGCACTCCAGCCTGGGTAACAAGAGCGAAACTCCGTCTCAAAAAAAAAAAAGAAATCTACTTTTATTCCTGTATCAGAACACATCTAAACTGATGCTATGAGAGATGGCTTGCGTCATTGGTCAGTTTCCTCTCAGTCTTACCTATTCCCAACAAGGCTGATGAGGGCGATGCAGCCTCCCATTCTCCATAATGATAAAGTCCAAGACTGTTTCCACCTGACAGCCTGTTTCAGTGATATACGGCATGTGGTGGGAAACTCTGCAAGGTAATATAGTTCATGGTCATATAGGAGTTTTCGTATAGACGCCTGATGGGCTGAGACCACACCTGCCTACCTCCCTGCTATTTGTCTGTGATCACTTTCTGCCCTAAAGATTCTATACTCCCTGCAGTTTACTTCCAGAGACCTCATGTGTCAGTTGACCCTTGAACTGGACATCTTTCATCAAGCCTGATTTGGTTCCTGTATCAGGTAGTAAATGTCCTATAGGTTGGACCTCAAAGAAAGCTGCGGCTCCCACCTGGACTATTTGTAGGAAAACAGAGGGACCTTCAGGTCCTGGGGACAAAAGAAGAAAAACTGTCAGATGACCAGGAGTGGGAGGCTTATGAAGTACATGGAAGCATAAGGGGAAGCTGTTTGCTGCTGTGTCTCGTTATTTGTTTCTTATACGTGTAGGACTATTGCCTTGTTCTGTTCAGGTTGCTTTAACCTGGATGGCTTATAAACAACCAAAGGCTGCAAAGTCCAAGGTCCAGGCAGATTCACAGTCTGGTGAGCTCCTGTTTACTGGCTCATAGAAGACACCTTCTTGCTGTGTCTTCATGAGATGGAAGGGATGAGAGGTCTCTCTCGGGCCTCTTTCATAAAACACTAATCCTACTCATGAGCGCTCCTCCCCCATGACCAAATCACCTCTGAAGGCCCCGCTTCCTAATTCCATTAGCTTAGGTAACATATTTATTTAGGGGAACACAAACATTCTGACCATGGTATACACACCAACTCATAGTGATATATTCTCTCTGTCTCTGCATATATGTATGTGTGTCTGTGTGTATATATATATAATCTAAGTATATTTTTTCAGTTTTCAGTCGGGTTCCTGGAGCTCACCATAATCAAATTTATATCTGCATGTTTATTTTATTTTATTGTACTTATTTATTTATTTCTTTGAGACAAGGTCTCACTGTCACCCAGGCTGAAGTGCAGTGGTGTGATCTCAGCTCACTGCAACCTCCACCTCCTGGGTTCAAGCAATTCTCTCAGCCTCCCAAGTAGCCAGGACTACAGGTGTGTGCCACCAGCCTGGCTAATTTTTTCATATATACGTGTGTGTGTGTGTGTGTGTGTGTGTGTGTGTGTGTGTGTGTGGAGATAGGGTTTCACCATGTTAGCCAGGCTGGTCTTGAATTCCTGACCTCAAGTGATCCACCTGCTTTGGCCTCCCAGAGTGCTGGGATTACAGGTGTGAGCCACGGCACCTGGCCTAGATTCTTCACGTTTAGAAAATTATTTATTGTGCACTAAAAGCCTACATTCTATGAAACAGATAAGATTCTAGGTGTGGTAGAAGATGCAGACTTCTTTTTTTTTTTTTTTTTTTTTAGATGAGGTCTCGCTCTGTCACCCAGGCTGGAGTGCGGTGGCACGATCTCAGCTCACTACAACCTCTGCCTTCTGGGTTCAAGCATTTCTCTGCCTCAGCTTCTTGAGTAGCTGGGATGACAGGCACCTGCCATCGTGCCTGGCTAATTTTTGTATTTTTAGTAGAGACGAGGTTTCATCATCTTGGCCAGGCTGGTCTTGAACTCCTGACCTCGTGATCCACCCACCTCAGCCTTCCAAAGTGCTGGGATTACAAGCGTGAGCCACAGCGCCTGGCCAGACATTAAAACATAAATCCTTTCACTAAGTCTCTCAAAAGATTCTGGCAACACAAGTTTTTCTGTCAATGGGCTTTTTCAGATCTCTTCTGTGCTCTCCTGGGAAAATGATGTAAAATAAACAGCCAAAGCAGATTTAAGTCCTCTTAGAAACTCAGATTTTTATCTTTTTTTGTGGATTTTTACTGTGGAAAATAAATGTGTTGTCTATAGAAAATTAAAATGAATGCAGTGTTGTTGGAAATTATCTAGCTATTGTTCTTCCCTGATGTTTTACAATAACATTAAATGTTATATGTGGTAAAATAAAATCAGTACTTTTTTCATCTTGTTCCTCATCAGTTTGAAAACCTTCAGCCAACCAAAACTTTTTAGAAAAAAAAATTAATTTTTTTCTCAAGGTGGTTAAAAGGAAGCATTTATTATATATTTTCAAAATTATACCATATTATGAGTTATTGATTAGAGCTACTGGCAAAAGTAAATTGGAAAAGCAGGCTGGGCATGGTGACCCATGCCTGTAATACCAGCACTTTGGGAAACCAAGGCAGGCAGATTACCTGAGGTTAGGAGTTTGAGACCAGCCTGGGCCCGATATGGCAGAAACCCCATCTCTACTTTAAAAAAAAGTATATATATATATAGCTATTTGCTTCATCTACTCATGAGGCTGAAGCAAGAGAATCCCTTGAACCTGGGAGGTGGAGGTTGCAGTGAGCCAAGATCACACTACTTCACTTCAGCCGGAGTGACAGAGTGAGACTCCATCTCAAAAAAAAAAAAATAATAATAATAATAAAAGAGAAAAAAAGAAAAAGCAGAAGAACCTACAAAAGTGAAGACAGGATATCGAATAATTTAAACAAGTTTTAAAAATAAGCTATAATAAACCCACCATAAAATTCTGAAGTAAAACCAGGTTGGAGGCCTTGCTTGTTCAGGAATTTTGCAAATAGTTATTGAAAATGACAAAGAATAAGGCCTAAATTAAACACTGTATAAGATAGATAAATATTGGGGATGTAACTGTCAGGATAGGTTATGCATGGTAACAAACAACCCCATGGCACAGCAGCTTAACTCAACAAGTTTATTTCTCATTCAAATGAGCATGTTCAGTTTGGCCAAACACGGAAGTTGTGCTCATTGTGGTCACTCAACAACCCAGGCTGATAGAAGCTTCATTTTCACATTTCCTTCCATGACCATCACTTCAGTGGGAAGGCAATGTGGCAAAGCAAGTAGTCGTTTGTAAAGTTTCTTCCATAAAGTAATATGTATCCCTTCTGGTGGTCAAAGCAACTCCTAACAGCCATGCCAAACCTCAAAGTGTGCCCCTATGGCAATCCTACTAGTGCTGTGGAGGCAGAGAGCTGGGACCCTGTACAGAAGTGTCAGTGACCACCACAGAGACCTTAAATGTGAATTTCTTGTTCTTCACCTGACCTTAATATACACTCCATTTTAAAAGAGGGAAGTGAGATTGTGAGAGGGAGAATGGAGCTGTGATTCTAAAATCAGCATTTCTTCTCTTTATTATATTAGCATGCTTCCTGTAAGTTCTGCTTTGTCTCATAAAATAACAAGGGAAGAGTAAATACTATATTTTTAATGAGCTCTAAAAACCTAACGTGTTGCTGGGATAATAAATATCAGTTCAACTTGTCAAAACTTGATCTCAGATGGACTTTACTATGTCCTGGACTGTGAATTCCTTAAAGTGTAAGAGTGTATCTTACTCACCTTGACATCCCCAGCTGCTGTCACAGTTTTTGGTATATTGTGGTATTTTGGTATAATTGTAAAAAAAAAATTGGTTAAACTTTTGAACTGATCAGTCAAGTACTGTCTGATTTCTAATATTTCCTATCAAGTGAGGCTTGGATGCTCTGCCATTAGTTTTTGCCTTGTCATTTTTTTGCAAGTGCTAAAGGTACAATTTAATAGAAGTCAAAATGGAAACATCAATTTTAACAAGGTACATTTCACAGGTTCAGTGATTTTGATGTGGTTCCCTCCACCTCCTGCTCCCACGACTACCTGGCAATTTATGATGGTTCCAATACCAGCGATCCCCTTCTTGGAAAATTCTGTGGCTCCAAGAGCCCGCCGAATGTGAAGAGCAGCAATAATAGAGTGCTCCTGGTATTCAACACAGATTCATCTCAAACAGCCAGCGGCTGGAAGATGTCTTTCCGGCAGACATTGGGTAAGAATTCTGGACATGTAAGTCTATGTTTTTCAGGACTGTTACCTTTCTGCTTGATTGTATTTTTTCCTCCATCTTACTATAGTTGCTTTTCATTGAAGCTTAGAAGAATACGCCATGTAAAGGCTTGCTTTTAAAAATTATGTATGAAGTATTTTAATGTTGTAAAAAATCACTCAACAAATGTACCTCTCCAGCAAAGACAAAGTCTTTCTACACAATTGCCCTCAAAAGAGGCCCGAGACTCATTTTATCACCTATAGAAATGGTATAAGTTGAACCTAAATGCAGACAAGGGTCAGGACAAAAAAGAAAGCCCCATTGCCCTACGCCAACTTTATCTGCAGGGCATGGTGGCTCACACCCATAATCCCAGCATTTTGGGAGCCTGAGGTGGGTGGAGGTCAGGAGTTCAATACCAGCCTGGCCAAAATGGCGAAACCCTGTCTTTACAAAAATACAAAAATTAGCTAGGCATGGTGGTATGTGCCTATAATCCCAGCTACTCAGGAGGCTCAGGCAAGAGAATTGATTGGACATAGGAGACAGAGGTTGCAGTGAGCCAAGATCACACCATTTCATTCCAGCCTGGGCAACAGAGTGAGACTCCATCTCAAAAAAAAAAAAAAAAAAAAAGGATCACTTTGGTAGCATGGTGGAGGAAGGATTAAAGAACCTACAACCTGGTAGGGAAGAAGCTTATGATAGAAATCTTGATGGGAAATGTTAAAGCCTTGAACAAAAACAGAGGGAAAAGAGATAAAAAGAGCAGAAATCTGAGAGACGGAAGGTGGAATACATTGGAAGCACTGTGTTTGGACTCTGATGACATTTCAATGAGGACGTGAATTGAGGATGACTTTCTGTAGGTAATTTGTTGGATGGTGGTACCTTAGGAGACTAAGATTTAAGGGAGAAATGTTATGTTTAATTTGGGGTATTTTAGGTTGGTGGACCTGTCTAGATGGAGCTGTCTAGTTGGAAGCTGATACTTGAGAAGGAATTTGGGCTGGGGAGGGTGATGTAGGGGAGGCAGGTAAAGTTAGATGTGAGGATAAACTGAAGATATGCTCCAGATTACTCCCACTGCATGTGAGAAATAAATTATCAACATCAAACACTGCCTGTGAGAAATAATCACCCAGATGAAATTCACTCACAACTTTGAATAATTTAAAATAAAAGGTAGTTCATCAATTACCTGTTTGGCTATTCTAACAGCATCAGTGGCACAGTCTAAGATCATTAGTATTCAGCTCTGGCAAGTGTTTTGATCCTTTTCCATTTGAATATAGATGTGATTAATGTTCTAAAAATGCACAGCTCCCCAAACAAATCTCATACTCTGTAAAGACTCAGCAAAGTCCACGCAGTTTTCTGTGATAATAATCCTGATTCACTTTTCAAACTCTCTCTCTTCTCCCATAGTGTGGATAAACTTCATTTCTCTGATGCAAAACAGAGTTTACTTCAACTTCTTGATACTGGGCTTGTGAATTTTTTCAGGCATTTCTTGAGGAAAACAGTTAGATATTGTGTTTTGAAGACTTCCCGGTAAACCACACGTCATGAGAAATTGTATCAGAAAATCCCTTTGCCATCCCCCCTGCTTAGCTGTCTCAACAGTAACTTGAAAGCAAGTCTCACAGGCAGTCAGAGAGTGTTGCCTTAATAGAATTGTGTAAGCAAAGTAGCATACAATAGCAGAAGGCTATTTTAAAAGAAAAATTAATTTTCCTTTGGAGACTTTTTTTTTTTTGCACAAAAAAGGGATATATTCTTGCCTTTAGCACAGACTTTAGACCAAATGGCATATGTCTACATTTGCTTTGCTACCTTTTAAGTTTTCTTTTTCCTAATATATTCTCACAAGAAAATGGTAATTATCGGGTTAAGTCTCCTCACTGCTGTCATCGGCATGAAGCTTCTCAAGTGAGCCAGGGTTCCCTAGCCTCATTAAATTCCTGTGTCTTTCCAAGCCACAAAGAAGACAGTTTTAGACTTATTGTGATTTAACGGAAGGAAAAATCTTACACTGTCAAAAGCATTGTCTATGCATGAGTCACTGAACAGTTATCAGTCACTTACTGTTTTCCTCTGGCCAGAGTTAGGGAAGAGGTTTAAGTGGAGAATGCAGAAATGGAATTCCTGGCCAGCATGTTGTTACCCCTGTATTTCATGAAGGTGATTTTTGCCTATTTTTCACCTGTATAAATGCCATCAGCCACTTGGAAGTACTTTAGAAGTCATCGTGACTACTCTTTGATGGTAATTTGAAGTGAAAACCTAAGTATTATAGTTTTGTGTTGCAGTGGTCTTACAAAGCTTTCAAGATCACACTGACAAGTTTATTGATCATTCTGCCTAACTTTTAAATTTTGTTTCATTTAGGGTTTTGTTGCTTCTGGTGAGGAAAGGGGAAGGAGCAATAAGAATAGTTGGATTGTAGGGTTTGTAGAAGTTTTTAGTTATAGATCTGGATGAAAACACTTAAACTTGGCTTTTCATCTCCGGGTCATTTACATAAAACCACCCTGTCCTTCCCCTAAAGAGAGGGAAGGTAACTTTGTTGCCGGGATAGTGAATTTTCATTTCCAAGGCTGTTTGTTCAGCCTGGAAAACAGTATCTTCACTTAGTAAATAGTTAATGTGATGAGGAGACCGTTTTAGTCTATGACATTTCTGTTTCAATCTTCACTAAAACACTAAGTAGGGTTTTACAGATTTGCTATTTAGATTACACACTTGGCAATGCTTTATGTACATCTGCTTCAATTTTTCAGAAGTCAGTGAAGAGCCTGGCTTATATAATTATGTGACTATTAGGTTAATTTTGCCTTGGGCATTTGTTATATTTGTATTGCTAGTGAGTCACAGCAAATTTGAGGGAGCTATCCCCTAGTTGCTAATTACTAAATGTGTAGTGAAATTGGGTCTCTTTTTTCCGTGGAACTTCTGCTGCTGGAGGCCCGTGTGCATGGGATATAAGGTAAGGAGAAAGCACGTTTGGCAAGCAACCACATTGACTCTCTAACCGCAATGTCAGTGTGCCTGCCTGTTACCCCCACATGCTCCAACGCTATATGAATAATTGATCCTGAATGGCTGACAACCAGCAAAATGATCACACTGGGCTGCAGCAGTCTGTGGAACTCTGAAATAATCTGCAAATCTGAGCATTTTTCTTAACCGAGTTCATAGTTTGCGTCAGGCTTCTGTGCTCCTAGGAAGTTTAAAAAGCTGTTGGTTCTGTGGATTTGGCTAAGTGGGCATGCCCTGTAGGCAGAACTGATGCTTTTTTTTATATGCTTTAAGTTCTGGGATACATGTGCAGAATATGCAGGTTTGTTACATAGGTATACACGTGCCTCAGCGGTTTGCTGCACACATCAGCCCGTCATCTACATTAGGTATTTCTCCTAATGCTCTTCCTCCCCTTGCCCCTCTCTTCCCAATAGGCCCCAGTGTGTGATGTTTCCGTCTCTGTGTCCATGTGTTCTCATTGTTCAGCTCCCACTTAGGAGTGAGTGAGAACATGCTGTGTTTGGTTTTCTGTTCTTGTGTTAGTTTGCTGAGAAAGACGGTTTTCACCTTCATCCATGTCCCTGCAAAGGACATAAGCTTATCCTTTTTTGTGGCTGTGTAGTATTCCATGCTGTATATGTGCCACATTTTCCTTGTCCAGTCTATCATTGATGGGCATTTGGATTGGTTCCAAGTCTTTGCTATTGCGAACAGTGCCTCAATAAACATAGGAGTGCCATGTGTCATTATAATAGAATGATTTATAATCCTTTGGGTATATACTGAATAATGGGATTGCTGGGTTAAATGGTATTTCTAGTTCTAGATCCTTGAGGAATTGCCACACTGTCTTCCCCAATGGTTGAGTTAATTTAAGTGCTTTCTGTTCTGTTAATGTCTGTTAGTTGCTGCACCTTCCTTTATCAGTCAAGGCTTCAGCCTTGACTCTGCTTATATGTGTTCTACACAAAGCACTTCACACTTGCAAACATGTTTTTAACCTTCAGAGCGTCCAGTTCGTCTTCCTTAATAGGTCTCCTACCAGAAATTTGCTCAGTCTATTCACGATATGCTCATCACACTACACAGCAAACTTCTCCACGTACGGTTGGATCAGGGTTCAGTAAACCTATTTATTCACTGTGCAGTACTATTGTGATTTCATTTTTTTCTAAAATGATGTATTCTATAACACTTTAGCAAAACTGCAGCGTAACAAATGGAACTTGGCCCTGGCCCTACTAGATGTGAGGTCTGCAGGCATTTCAATTAGTTGCCAAGGGGAAAGTGAGGAGTGCCCCCCTGCAGGACAGCACAGGAGGACAGGTGGGGAAGACACACACTCGGGACAAGTGGTGGCAGTGGCTGGAATCAAAGCTCCCAGCCAGCCCCTGTTGCCCTGAGGACACATGCCAACAATGAGGGCCACTGTCTGTCTTCCTCCACCTGGGATATTGGTCACGTGGAGAATGAGTCAGGTTGCATTAAGGTCAGACTTAGAGACCTTTGTTAAGAGACCAAGGCAAAAATACCCAAGCACATATATCACAAGGACAGAATGAATTACAGTCCAACAAATGTAGAAATATGGCCAGATAAGTTGGGCACAATGGCTCACGCCTATAATGCCAGCACTTTGGGACGCCAAGGCAAGCAGATCACTTAAGGTCAGGAGTTCGAGACCAGTCTGGCCAACATGGTGAAACCATGTCTCTACTAAAAATACAAAAAATTTGTCAGGCATGGTGGCAACTGCTTGTAAACCCAGCCACTCAGGAGGCTGAGGCAGGAGACTCGCTTGAACCTGGGAGGCAGAGGTTGCAGTGACCTGAGATCACACCATTGCAGCCTAGCCTGGGGAACGAGAGCGAAATTTCGTCTCAAAAAATATAAAAGAGAAGAAAAGAAAAGAGAAACGAAATATGGCTAGATGGAAAGAGCTGATTTGTGCTTGATGTCATTGCCTGGCGATATGGCTTTAGAAAAGTCCGATAACATTTTGGTACTCAATTTTTATCTACTAAAAAACTGATCAGTTTGAAATATTACAACTGTTTATCTTTTAAGAATGTGATCGGGATGAAGCAGCTTATTTCTAGAAAGTACCTTAGCTGTCAGAGTGAAAGACTCTATGTATTAGAAAGTAATACAGAAGTTCCAAATTTTCAATCCCCCCACCCTATTTCCAAGGTTGGGGAGTGGCCAAGGGTGGGGTTGGCAGGGCTTAACATTCTTAACAGGGCCACGTCATGCTACAGTGATTTCTTGTTCTTTCCTACCCATTTTGCACTGACACCTAACCGTCAAATCCTACAGTACATTTTGTAACTTAAATCTGAAATAAAAAGCTACATTCTGATTCAATCCTCAGGCCTTGTGGAGGCCTGGTGCACAATTGTTGCTCCATCAATATTGTCCATGAGTGATTTACAGAATAAATGGATAAACTGTGCCTATTTCAAAATCATATTTTATAGGGAGATACAATAATATACCATATAGTAGACATTAAGTTTTATCTAGATTCAGCTCATTCTCAAAAGTCAATCCTGCTTTATATGACTGTTGATTAAGCTCTACACAGGGAGGTAAATTGAATCACTTTCTTCCTCAGAGAATGAGGAATACCGGATTACACTCAACGTTTAGGTCATCTGTGTTTGTCGCCTGTGGATTTTCGCCTGTTACCTTAACATCTGGAAAATGTCTCTCAAACATGCTTAAGGAAGATAGTTGGGAGTGGCAGGAGGAAATTGAGGGGGATTTTAAAAAGAAGGAAACAGAGAAGAAAGAAAGAAGGAGACAGAAAGCTAAAAAGAGTCCATGGCCACAAAGACAGAAAATATAGTCACAACAAATGGAAAAAAATCTAACATGTCCAATTCAGACTTCTGCCTCTAGTTATTTTTAAGATTCCCGGTTTTGGTGTTAAATTTAAACTTTGTAAGGCATTCTAAAATAGCTAACAATGCAAGAATAAACTTTTAAAACATCAATGGCATTAAAAATATATGTGTATGTGTCTCTAGGTACCTCTTAGCAGCCTGATTGAAGCTGTCAGCTCACGTTACTGTTAGAAGTACAAATGCAATCAGGAAGTTGAATTATAACTTGAATAATTCAATAAATCACTGATCAAATAACTCTTAGTTTAGCAATAATGAGGGTATTACTTGAAAGCAACCCAGGAATGTTATTTTTCTGGTTTTCTAATGTCATTTGCTCCCTGTGATGAAGTCTGAGAATGAGATGAGCTGAAACTGTAAACCCATTTAAAGAAAAAAACCAACTAAGCTTATTTCCACCCTTTTTAAGCCCTGTCACTTTTACTGGTGATTAGACTTCCCTTGGGGGATGATGCCAAAGACAAGGTTATCTTCAGGTTATTCTTTGTGGGTTTTATGCAGAAAGGTTTTTTTGCAGAGCTGAGAATGTGGGAATGGGATAAAGAAACCAACAAATTCTAAGCTCACCAAAACAATACAAAAGCCAGTAGACAGGAGTTAAATACCAAATCAGCAAGAAGAAAGGAAAGGTTCTTAATAAATATATTTCAACACTGGTGTCTGTGCCCCGCCCCCCCATGACTAGATTGCCACTTCTGGTCTTGAAAGGTAGGGCTGTCCTTGTTAAAATAAAACCAGATGATATTGTGGAGACAGAACTAAGTGATACAGCTGAGTTAATGATACATTATAAGATAGCATTTTGAAAAATATTGAAGAGAACAAGTGCTGAGAAGAAGTACTTATTTTGTGTGATCTAAAACACAAGACGCAACCTAGTTTTGTCACAGGTAACTAGTTATTGGGGGTTAAATTATTTGTACCCATAAATTCCCTATAATCATCATCATCCTTACTCAGATCAGCCTGGCTCTGATATAGTATTCCCAGAAACATAAAAACAAAATATACGCAGTCAGCAATAAAAATTGTGAAACATTCTTTTGTTATAAATGATTTGTTAAGAAATAAAATAGTGGGACTGTGTTCTTTTCTTCATCCTAATATATGAAAAGTCTGTTAACTTTATGTGGTAGCTGTACATTTTGCTTGCTTGCAAGTAGAGACTTGTCAGGAAATCCCAGGGCATTGTGAAAATGACTGCCTGTCCCTGAGTCTGTCCCCTGCCAGATGTAGCATGAGCTGTTTGACATATATTACTTCATCTAATCCTCAGAACTACCCCATGAGACAGGAATTACACCATTTTACAAAGGAAAAAAGAAGAATTTGAGGGATTAAGTAATTTGTCTTTGGTCAAGGGTTTGTATGAGGTAAAGCTAAGCTTTGAACTAGGTTTGACTGTCCCCCAAAGTCATGATTTTTTTTAATAAGCCTTCATTGCCTCTGTGGCAATTAATAAAAATACCCAGGGATGGCTTTTAACAGAAGTGTATGCAAAGGGCATTGGAAGCACAGAAGAATAAATCTTTGGTACTTGGATGTTCAGTGGAGGAAAGGACACAGGATTGTTAGAGGGTGCACCTCAGAGAATGTGAGTCCTGAATTATGGTGCAATGGGTAAGGGGGTAAACTTGGAGCATCACATCCCAGAATCAAACTCAGATTGTAAATCTTAATGAGGTTGACCTTGAACAATTTACTTATCCACTCTGTGGCTTGATTTTTTTTTATCTGTAAAAAGGGAACACTAATTGTAATGACCTTATAATGTTCGGTGATGATTAAATTAGAAAATACTTGTCACTCATTTAGCATGCAAGAAATTTTAGCTATAAATAGTATTATTTTGGAAGGATAAGAAGGCATTCATTGGCCAGGCATGGTGGCCCACGCCTGTAACCCCAGCATTTTGGGAGGCTGAGGCAGGCAGATCGCCTGAGGTCAGGAGTTTGAGGCTAGCCTGGCCAACATGGTAAAACCACATCTCTACCAAAAAACACAAAAATTAGCTGCACATGGTCGCACACACCTGTAGTCCCACCTGCTTGGGCAGCTGAAGCAGGGGAATCACTTGAACCTGGGAGGCGGAGGTTACAGTGAGCCAATATCACACCACTGCACTCTAGTCTGGGTGACAGAGTGAAACTCTGCCTCGCAAAAAAAAAATGCATTCATTGGGAAAATGGATAATCTATGGAGAAGAAAAACACATGTACAAAGCGACAGGTGCATCCCATTTCAAGGGATGCCTACTAAGCTGCACATTGGTAATGGTTTGGAGCATAAGGTGGAGAACAATAGGTGCTGAGACAGGAGAGACAGGCAAAGGCCGGACATGGAGGGCTCTGTATCATGAGCGAAGGGGAGCCAATAATTGTTTTGAGCTGGAGAATGCTATGATCTAGTCAGATTTATTTTAGAAAGCACATCCCAGCACCTGTGGGGATGCTGTTTTGATGCAGCATTCTAGGGAAAAATTAGAAAGGTATTGCAGTAGTTTAGGCATGGGATGGCAAGAGCAATGATACCGTGAAAATAAAGAAAGGGATTGAAAGTAGTCCTCAAGATACTAAATCAATAACACAGTGTTCCATTTGAAAGAGGTGGCTTGGGACGAAGAAATAATACTGCTTCTAAGGTTTCTGGACAATATCTTGTGACACCACTATTCAGATAGAAAATCACTAGGAGAGGACAGTGCATTGAAGAATGAAATAATAAAAATGTTGGGCTTTGTCTGGAGAATTTGGTACCTTTAGGATATCCAGCTAGTGTTCAGTAGGTAGTCAGATAAGAGCGTTAGAAGTTCAGTAGAAACATCTTGGCTAGAGTTTTGCTCTTTTTTATTTTGAAGCCATGTAATGTGGCACATATACATGTATAATTATTGTATCTTTCTGGTGGATTGACTCGTACCATTATGTAACAATGTTTTTAAATGCTTCTTGCCTTAATTTCTTCTTGTTCTGATTTAGTATAACTTCCATAGCTTTCTTTAGGTTCATATTTGCATTATGTATTTTTAAACCCCTTTATTTTCAACTTTTCTCTAACTTGAAGAATATATTTGGTTTTTGTTTGGCTATGTCTTTCAACTGGAGAATTTAATATGTTTATGTCTGATAAAATTACTAACATTATTAGTTTTAAACAGACCTTTATGCTATTTGTTTCATTTATCCCACCTCTTTTTTTATGCTCCTTTACCCTTTCTTTTTAAAATTAATCACGTTTTTATTACTCCCCTTTTAAAATTATTGTTTACACATCTTGTTACTCTTGTTTCAGTAGTTACCTTAGAGATTACAATATTCAACCTTGATACTTTAAAATCTAATTTAAAATTAATACTTTTATCATGTTATAATCAATGCAAGGACTTTGGGACATTTTATATCCATTTACCCACTTCCTGTCTTTTGTGCTATGTATGCCAAGTATTTTATTTCCACATACATATTAGGCACACAAAACATTTTTATTGTTTTATACAATTATTAATAATGTAGAATTACAGTTGCTCTTATTTTTCTTTTCTTTCTGAAATTCTATGCTTCGATATGGGACCAATTTATTTCTTTTGGAAGACCGCTCTTTTGTGTCTCTTTTATTGGAGATCCTTTGGTTAAAGTTTTTTTTTTTTTTTTTTTTTTTTTCAAAAATGACTTGATTTTCTTAAATTTTGTGGGATTATTTCTCTGAACATAGAGTTCTAGTTTGGCATTTCTTTGTATTCAGGATTTTACGATGCTATTCCATTATGCTCTGGTGTGTATTATTTTGGTTAGGAAGTCATTGCCTTCTATAACTGGGGATCTCCATTCCTGCCCTGGTCATCTCATTGTAGAGTACTGTTATTGTTGCTGTTGTTATTTAATTTTATTTTAGCCATTTTGGTAGGTGTGTATTAACATCTCATGTGGTTTTAATTTGCATTTCCCTAATGGTGAACAATTTTCATGTGCTTTTTTTGTCATTCTTACATCTATTCTCTGGTGAAATACCTATTTATATCTTTTGCCCATTTTCTAATTGAATTGTTTATTTTTCTACTGTTGGGTTTTGAGAGCTTTTTATCTACTATCAATAATCATTCTTTGTCAGTATGTGGTTTGCAAATGTTGTTTTCGTGTCTATATCTTGCCTTTTCATTTCCTTGCCTTATATTAGCCTTTCACTGAGCAAAAGTTTTTAATGTTGAAGTTCAGTTTATCGACTTTTTCTTTTATAGATCATGTTTTTGGTAACAAATCTAAGAATTATTTGTCTACCTCAAGGTCTTAGGCGTTTTTCAGCTGTTTTCTTCTAAAAGTTTTATGATTTTACATTTTTCATTGATGTCCCTGATCCATTTTGAGTTCATTTGGGTTTAGATATGAGATTTAGGCGGAAGTCAGTTTTTTGCCTCTGGATGTCCAATTGCCTTAGCACCGTTTGTTGAAAATGCTGTCCTTCCTTCGTTTAATTGCTTTGTCACCTTTGAAAAAAATCAGTTGGACATATTTGTGTGGGGCAGTTTCTGGGTTTCCTATTCAATTCCATTGATTATGTGTCTAACTCCTCACCAATATCACACTGTCTTGATTACTATAGCTGCCTGGTAAGCCTCAATGTCAAGTGGAGTGATTCCTCCCCCTTCGTTTTTCTTTGTGAAGATTGTTTTAGCTATTTGAAGGCCTGTGCCTTTCAATATGAATTTTAAAATAAAGGCTGGGTGGGGTGTCTCATGCCTGTAATTGCAGAGCTTTGAGAGGCCAAGGTGGGAGGATCCCTTGAGGCCAGGAGTTCAAGACCAGCCTGGGCAATATAGCAAGAACTGGTCTTCACCAAAAATAACAAAATTAGCTGGGCATGGTGACGCTTGCCTATAGTCCTAGCTAACTGGGAGACTGAGGCAGGAGGATCCCTTGAGCCCAGGGGTTCAAAGTTGCAGTGAGCTGTGATCACACCACTGCACTCCAGCCTGACCCTATCCTAAAATAAAAATATAAATAAATTAAACTTTTTTTATGTTTACAGAAAAACCTTGCTGAGATTTTTGTAGGAATTGCATTAAATCTGTACATCAATTTGGGGAAAATTGATGTCTTTACTGTGTTGAGTTTTCTAATCCATGAACATGTATGTTTCTAGATTTATTGAGGCCTTCTTTTATTTATTTCATTATTTTATAATTTTCATCACATAAGCCTGTATATGCTTCATTAAGTATATACCTAAATGTTTCATTTTCTTTGGAATGATTATAAATGGTATTATTTTTTGGTCTCCACATGTTAATGGTTAGTATATTAGTATATTAAAATTTGATTTATTGCGTGTATTGTTCCTTTATCCTGAGTTCTTGCTGAACTCACATATTAGTTCTAAGAATATTTTTCTATATTCCTTGAGATTTTCTATGATAATAGTTACTTGCAAAAGTAGCAATTTTATTTCTTCCTTTTCAGTCTATATATATATTAGAAGCAAATTTTTGGTGCTGTAAAAGAAATAGCACTTGAACATAAATTTTCTCAGCAAGGCACCCTTCTTATTTCTATAGAAGGGTGCATCTTGCAGATGGAGCAATGGCAAGAGCACACCTGAACAGGGAATGGAAGGAGATCTTATCCCTGACGCAGGTCACCCTTACTGCTGTATCATTCCCCTTTTGGCTAGGGTTGGACTGCACAGTGTAAGCTAATTCTGATTGGCTATTTTAAAGAGAGCAGGGATATGAGCCAGAGTAGCAGGGTGAGCAGTTTTGGCAGGCAAGACGGTTACTGAACAGGTGACTAAAGGTGACTTAGGTCAGAGCCAGTGACCAGGGTGGCTCAGGACAGAACAGGTGACCAGGGGTACAGACATGAACTACTGATTAGAGCTGGTGGGAAGGTTGTTTACTGAAACTAGAGGCAAGGAGAGGAAGAGAATGAGGAAGTTAAACATTAAAATGGAAAATAAAGAACACAGAAACTGAACATACTGGTATACTGGTTCTCTGAAGAGAAATTTGGAACTCACTGTTTTCAACAGTACATATTTTTTCTTACTTTAATCTGGCAAGAATCCTAATACTATGCTGAGTTAGAGGGTTGTGAAATAAATTTCATTGCTTTGTTTCTGATCTTAGGAAGAAAGTATTTAGTATTTCACCATTAAGTATGCTGTTAGCTGTAGGTTTTTGCAGATGCTTTTTATCAAATCCAGAAATTTCTCTTCTACTCGTAGTTTGCCAAGAGTTTTTATCATAGATGTGTGTTGGATTTTGTCAGATCCTTTTTCAATATAACTGACATGGTCATGTCATTTTGCTAAGTGAATTATTTTTTAAATTTCCAAGTTGGAAAGAATGATTCTCATGAAGTGCCCTGGGACTAATGATGTATACATAGAACATTTTCAGTGATATCTAAATAATGCAAGATAAATTAGAAGATAATGATAAAATTTTCCTTCTTCTCAGTTCTTTATACACGTATTGCTCTTTTTCTATTAACTATAGCTACTGATTAGCTTGCTGAAATTACCTTTCTTTCAGTAAATTACCAGTCTTTTAGTTTTATGATTCCTAAATATTACCACCCTAAATACACATTTTAATTTAGATTAAGCTGGGTTTGAAATTAGGATAACTAAAGTGAGTCAAATTGAGTGATGCTACTAAAAACAAAACAATAAAAAAGTTCATTACAAAAACTACTAATTTTTTTCCTGTATAACTTAAGTACTATACCTAAAGTATTGTACACATTGGAGATTAGGGAGTATAGTAATAAACGCTGTTTACTTTAAAAGAAAAAGACAAAACAGGTCCATTTGAAACCTAGTTGAATGTTTTTGCATGAATACACTGCTTTGGGGCGATTTTATATCTGCAGCTTTGAAAATCACAGTAAGGTTGATTCCAAAAAAGGATAATGCAGTCCTAGCCCTGCATCCCTGTGAGGTAGAAAAGAAGCTGTCTAGGTGTGTCCGCAGCTCCCTAAGGCATTAATTTTAAATGCCTTTGTATTCTGCTTCCTGTAGTTTCCATTAAAGCTTCCTCCAGCTGCAGCCTAAAGCCACAGGTGGCTTGCTGGAAACAGGAAAGCGCCTGAAGTCAAGCCAGTCTGTATCTGCTCTTCCAGCTCGCTGTGCACCTTCTCGGTAGTGGTCTCCAGAGACAGGCAGAGATACTATCCAGACAACCTCAATAAAATGTCAACCACATAGAATGTAAGCCACAAAAATGTCAGTTCTCCAAATAATGACTTTAAAATGTATCTAACTCCACTGAAGTCTTCAAGATGTTTTATCCGAGAGAATGTAGCTATTTTTCCCTTACCAGATTGATCCTGGCTTGAGCTTCACTCTGAGGTTTAGTCATTGGAGGGTAATCATTTAGGATCCGGTAACTGACTTTTAATTAAGCAGATTTAGACCTGGATCTTGCTGCTTATTATGGGGTTAGATTTCCAATATTTCTTTAGCCAAAACGTTTATTTTCTCTGAAGAAATGGCTTTTTTTTTTTTTTTATGAGAGAGATATTTCCAATTTAGGGAAGATGGTTTGAGTGACATTTGTTCTTGGACACAGGGTGTGTCATCAGAGAGTGACTGACAGGCATCATTTTCTAAATTGTGTCATCATGATTTATCTATGTCTTATCACTCTTAATGAACTATCATTTTTCTTTTTCTACTTAAATACTAAATATACTTCCTCGCATATTAAAGCCATATGTAATAAATAATCCATACCTTCAGTCATTCTTCTTCTGTACTATGCATGCCAATAAGCTTAAGTGGTTTCTTTAAGTAACAGTAAGTTCACACCAGAATCTAAGCTGCTCAAACTCCACAAAATCCAACTCTCTCTTTAGTTTGCGGGCCCATTTCAGATGAGCAGAATCATTAGCAACATGTGGTTCTGCACTGCGTACTGCTGACGTTTCAGAATAATTTTGTCCTAGATGCCATCTGTGAATATCAGGGACTGGGCCTTTGGAAGCATTTCAACTTCGGGAAATGTCCGGTTGTGCAAATACCCTATAGTTTCGCCTGACTTAGAAGCTATGGACGGACCAAGCCTGACCTACTAAGTAATGGACCTGTAACAAAAATCACCCGCACATTTGCTATCCATGGGATCTCCAGTCAGAGTCGAGGACAGCCACCATTGTTCATGTTTCCTGCCAAGGTCCAAGTACAAAATCCTAGCATGCCCTAATGTTGAAAGCGGTCCTTTCACTGTGAGAGGACAATGGAATGAGAAAAGCAGATTGAAGGCTAATCCCAGTGAACTTTAACTTTGGAACTAGCAATGACCTATATTTGTGTAGAATGCAGGCTTTACGGACATCACTTTCAGCACCGTTTAATCCTCGTTCCCAGTAGGAACAAGTAGCCCTGCTTTGAGCTTATTTCATCCTCACCATTTCTTTCAAAATTGTCAATAAATTGTTCATCCCTTTATGCTCTTCTTCAGTCATTTCTGAGCTATCTGCTGAGGCCGTGGAGTAGAAAAAACTAAATCCTATGCTCTGAGGATTGTTTTTTGTATTCTTTTATGATAGACCATTTAATCATCTTGAGATTATTCTTTATCTCTCCTCTGTATTTTTATTCTGAATTATAAAATTTTTATCTCAAAGAAGGTCTTTTTCTTCCATAAAGATTTTTTTCCTTTAGCTTCTCATGTTCTGGAAAAGAAAAAGTTAAAGAGTGTGGCTGAATATAAACTGGACTGGGGTGTTAAATGCCACTCAGCCTCTTTCTATCACACTATGTAAATAAAAGATTTGTTGGCAGCAATGTTCTTGGTGTGTTGGGTAAATTCTTCATAAATTCAGTTTTCAGTCTGACAGTGTTCATAAAAGTGAAACATAAAAGTAAAACATGCACATTTTCCACCAGTTTTATTATGCAAAATGCTTGATTTTGTATAAAATTGGATTTTTCAAGGTTAGGAAAATGTTCAGTAAATCACATCAGCAGTTCCAAAAATGCACATAGAACCCCATGTGTTTTCCCACATCTCTCAGCAGCTCTATGAGTAAGGAGGAGACACCTGAAGGCTCTGTGATGGAAGCAAAGAGTGAGGGAGGGAGGGAGGGAGGGAAGGAAGAAAAGGGAGCGATGAAGGGAGGGATGGAGAGGTGGGGTGGGGTGAGGGGGAAGGAAGAAAAAAAGGAGGAAGGGAGGGATGGAGGAAGGGAAGGAGGGATGGGACGGGGTGGGGGGGGAAGGAAGGAAGAAAAGAAGGGAGGGAGGGAGGGAAGGAGGAAGGGAGGGAGGGCAGGAGAACAGGAGGAAAGGAGGAAGGGAGGGAGCCTAGGAGGGAATGATCTGATCATGTTCTCAGAGTGTGACAGAAAATGCAAACTATGTTCTTTTAAAAATCCTCCATGTACACGTGAGGTCTGTTCTGTTTGGTCCGCACAGTGACGTGTCTTTGTTTTAATGCAGGGCCTCAGCAAGGATGTGGTGGTTATCTGACAGATTTGAATAATACTTTTGTCTCTCCTGATTCTGATTCGAATGGAATGTACGACAAGAATTTAAACTGTGTATGGATCATAATTGCACCTGTAAACAAACTAATTAACCTCACCTTCAATACATTTGCTCTGGAGGCAGCAAGTATGAGGCAAAGATGCCTTTATGATTATGTAAAGGTAAGCCTGTTTCATTGTTTTACAGAGCCTAATCATCTCAGACTCTAATACAGTGTATTCCAGTTTATATCATTACAGGAAGTCCTGAAAATTGTGAGTACAGGTACTACTGCTTTTTAAAATGACCTGTTCTTCAATGATGCAACATTTAATATTATAGATGCTCTATCTTCATATTAAATTAATCTTTAACATGGGTGACTCAAATTTTGTCTGAATGGCTTCTAATATTAGCATCAAAACCTCCTATTCATCAATGTCTTGCAAGAGACGATCTATGGGAAGGTCAGTTTTCTGAAGAGAGATATTCAAAGGAACTTTGGCAAATCCTAAAGTAAACAATAATGTCAGTGACACAGATAATCACCTCTTAATTTGACTATTTCTTAGGCTTGTAGATTTGCTTATTACATTATGTTTAGATATGAAAATAGTTCTGAAATCCCATTAAAAGTAAATTGAGGGCTGGGCAGGGTGGCTCACACCTGTAATCCCAGCACTTTGGGAGGCTGACGCAGGCAGATCGCTTGAGGCCAGAAGTTGGAGACCAGCCTGGCCAACATAGTGAAACCCCATCTCTACTAAAAATAAAAAAAATTAGCTGGGCGTGGTGTTGGGTGCCTGTAATCTCGGCTGCCAGGGAGGCAGAGGCAGGAGAATCGCTTGAACCCACGAGGCGGAGGTTGCAGTGAGCCAACATCTCACCACTGCACTCCAGCCTGGGTGACAGAACAAGACTCCATCTCAAAAAAATAAATGAATAATAAATCAGGAAACTTCTGTTCAATTTTTAATGACTCTTTAATATTAAATTATTATATCTATCAGGTGATATGGGTTCAGATTATAAGTGTTAAGTAGCATCAATCAATATTTACCACTGCACTCTCAGGGGAAAAATAATAAGTATGCAAGATTTCTATTTATGAGGAGCATAGGTCTGATTGGAAAATTATGGGATGACGCATGCGCATTAACAATACACAGTTCAGGATAGTAGCATTTAAGCGCTGATGAACGCATTCGATGCAAGCCTGAAGCAGTGTGCAAGCTTAAAAGGAAAGAAAGTTGATGAAACTCTGACATGATCAAGAAACACTTAGACTGAGGGAAGACTTACTCAAGTCAGGAGAGAATTCAGGCAAGGTGAACATTTTCAAAAAGGCAGAGAACTTGGTATGTGCATGTTCTTGAAAGAGTAAAGAGGCTGGATGTATTGAAGCAGAAAAGTTCTTAAGAGTAGCAAGAAATAAGATGGCCTACATAGAGAAGTGCTGAGATTACAAAGGATCCTCAAAGTCAAACTCATGACTTTAGACTTTGTGTGGCTGAAAATAAGGAATGGTTGAAGGTTTTCCAATGAGCAATGTGATGAGAACGGTAGCTAGGGAAGACCAACCTGAAATCAGCAGCTGTGGGAACTGAAAGGGAAGGAGGCTGGGAGGGCTCCCAGGAGAGGTCACTGCTAGGTGGGGATGTCACTCTTAGACCTGGATCAGGGATGGGTGTAATCCGGCAGCCGTGGCAGAGACGGCAAGAGGGGTGCAAGAGAAACTTAAGCTCTAGGATTGTCTAAACTTTTAAGAAAATTGTTTTAAAAGGAAGGAAAATGTGTGGAGGGAATATCGATTCGAGCCCTTAATTGTATGCTTATGTTTTTACTATGGAAAGGGCTAAGGCTGGGAGACCAGAAAAATAACACTGTGGTTTTGGTGAGAGCAAGACAGACAAGTGGGACTGCAGTGGGCAGGCGTGGAATTGAGCATCAATGAGAAGGCGGCTCCATGAACAGCGAGGATGCAGCACAGAGCTTTCCTCACGTCAGGAGGAAGGATGCTTTCCTAGAGGGAGTCAGCCTGGAGTCCGAGAGTCAGGCTCTCAGCTCCGGGAAAGGTATCCAGGGAGGCAGCTGGAGAGGGCACAAGGGGCAGGAAAAGAAACAGATGCATCGTGAAGAAATAACTGTGAAGACCAGGAATCGTGTAGTATCCTTGAAGTCAAGAGGCAGGGGGGGTCTTTTACAAAGCATGGGTGGGCAGTACTATTAAACTGTCAAGTAGAGGCCAAGAAAGGCAAAGATGCAGACCAGCGTCATTCCATTGGATGACAGTCATTTTAATAAAGCATTGGCACAGAAACTGGATCAGATAAGTTCATGAAAGACTAAATATAACAGGGAATGTCAATTCAAGTCGAATTCTCCTTTTCTAAAATGAGATCTGGATGGTCAGGTGTGGTGGCTCACATCTGTAATCCCAGCACTTTGGGAGGAAAAGGTAGGCAGATTGCTTGAGCCCAGAAGTTTGAGACCAGCCATCCTACATAGTGAGAACCCTTCTCCACAAAAAATACAAAAAAAGTATCTGGGTGTGGTGGTATGCACCTATGGTCCCAGCTTCTCGGGAGACTGAGGTGGGAGGATCCCCTGAACCCAGGAGGAAGAGGCTGCAGTGAGCCGTGATTGCGCTACTGCACTGCAGCCTGGGCAACAGAGTGAGATACTTTAGGAAAAAAAAAAAATGTGGAGAGAGACCAAAGTGACTAGAGCAGTCCTAAAGCTGAATTCAAAACTGTCCAAGAGCTCCCTTGGTTTTACAGAAAGGTAATCAGGTTTAGAGGCAGACAGTATGGAGACTCAAAGCCAATTTTGCTGTCAGACAAAGTTCCTGATCTCCCCGATTCCTCATCACTTCTTCAATTTTTCTTGAAAATCTCCTAATAGGACCTCCCGTGAAAGGCAGTTTTGAGGGTTAAAATGATGTGTACTGGAGTGTTCAGACCATGCCTGACATCAATGGTAAACAAATCTACCTCCCTTGTTTTTCCCTTGGAGTAATTCCAAATAGGCATGGGCACTATGAAATTTATTTTCCTTAGAAACTAAAAATAATGGGTTTACACATAAAATTACAATTTTACATTCTTATAGAATGTTTTGAGCATGGTTTTGCTAGGAGATTGGATTTACTCTCAAGATCCATTTTTATGGAGTCTGATTTGATAATGTCATCAAAACAGCTTGTTATGGTCTGAATTTCCATAATTCATTCAGGCCAGAAACTGCAACATCAAAAACAAGGAGTTATTTTCTTGCTTCAAAATAAAATATCTTCTTTTTCAAATAAATCCTGTTCAGAACTATTCTTGTTTTCCCCTTTGGAAAAGCAATTTCCTTCAGTTGGCAGTGTTTCCAACTACCAGTAAACTGGCAGATCAAAGAACAACCCTCGGAATGTGGAGCTTGGAGGTTTCTTTATTAAACAGATTTTTCTGTGATAAATAGGACATTTGATTCCTTTTAGATTTTTTTTAGAGATTATGATCAAATTACTTTTTAGAAAAGCTAATTTAACTGAACTCTGTGGTAGATATACAAGTAAAATCATACCAAGTCCATTATTCATTCATAATTCTGTCCTGTTTGTTTTTGAAAGGGTTGACTTGGAGAGTAATTATGGTAACCAAATCACCTAGTTAATTGTGCATTTCACTGAGTGGTCTCTGTTGAAATCCACATCACATCCATTGTAGAAGGAGTTAGTTGGCAAAGGTATGTGCCAGGCCCTGTACCAGCATCACTGGAGATGTAGAGAGTTAAAGACATGTCTTGAGGAGTTAAAGCTTCTTGAGGAGCTGTCAGGAAGGTGTAAGAGACTGACATGTAAACAAATCATATTCATTTAAATAATTACATTTAAAGTAAAAATAAAATACCTTTAAATAATGGACAGTTTTGTCACATTGTATAACAAGTTGTATAACATGATAAAAATCACAAATAAAAACAAAGTAGAAGGGCAGAGCAGAAGAGGCTCTGATTGGCTTCATCTGGGGGTTTAGGAAAGGCTTCCTGGAGGGGATGGCTGAGCTGCGATTTACAAAATGAGCAGAAACTCATTCTCTTTTGTTATCCTTTACAAAATTAAGAGGAACATCACAAAAGCATGCTTCCTGTGGGAGGCTGACTACCAAAATGGAGGAGGACAGGAAAGGCTGTGAGCTACACCCTCTCATGCCCAGCTTCTTGGTTGTCACTCGTGTGGTGAGCAGTGACTCGGGCAGCAGAGGGGCCAGGAATATGAGCCTAGCTGACTTTTTCCACCAGGAAATATGGAACCAGCAGAGAGATGTCCTCATCCTAACAGTGTCCAGTTTTTCCTCAACCCCATCAGTGGTTCTGTTTTTCTTTTCTTTTCTTTCTTTTTTTTTTTTTCTTTGAGATGGAGTTTCATTCCTGACACCCAGGCTGGAGTGCAATGGCACGATCACTCCTCACAGCAACCTCCGCCTCCCAAGTTCAAGCAATTCTCCTGCTTCGGCTTCCTGAGTAGCTGGGATTATAGGCACATGCCACCATGCCCGGCTAATTTTTGTATTTTTAGTAGAGACAGGGTTTCATCATGTTGGCCAGGCTGGTCTCTAACTTCTGACCTCAGGTGACCCACCTACCTCGGCATCCCAAAGTGCTTGTATTATAGGTGTCAGTGCCCCTTTTCCTAGCCAATGTTTTGTCAGCTTCCTTTCCCACCTGAAGTGAATGTCATCTATACTATAACCGACCCATAATGTAATTTCAAAAAATATCCTAAAGGCAATGAAAAGGAGAAATAAAAAAGGTAGGTATATAAAATAGTGTATATTCACATATGTAAATACTCCCCCACCGATATGCAAAGTCAGGTAATAAAATAGGTTCCTTTTATATGTGGAATGGGGGTGAATAAAAAGTATAAAATTAAACAAATATGGGTGGGTTGTATTTGCAACTCACATGTCAATAGCAGCATCACCATCTGCAACATGAATTTCCAAAACAGGGGAAAAACTCAAAACAAACATTTCTAAACCAAAGTACAGTCTTCCCTCAGCTTACACAATAATCGCATTTTTGGTACATATGAAAACTGTGCAAAATGATTTTTTTGTTAATATATAAAATGGATTTAGGTTCTGGGATCAAATAATTATAAACAGATTCTTTTTTTTTTTTTTTTCTACGCAAATGTCTGACAAGACATTCAAAAGTTATGTGGGACATAAATCTTCACTTTGCAAAAACTGTTCTGTGAATGAGTAAATGCTAGTTATAGCCCCACATTATAGTGATGACCCAACAAACCCCACACTTGTGCAGAACACTGCCTGCGGGGTGGTATTGACCTCAGTGAGAAGGTCTGACTTAATGCACTGGGTTTTAACCATTCAGTCTGTGTCAGCCACTGGAGCCAAAGTGGGGGCTGTCCATCTTTGGGGAAAGGATCAGCAATCTGTGGAAGCATCACATTCCTATCCATATGAGGTCGTACCTACTATTCTTTTTTTTTTTTTTTGAGACTGAGTCTCCCTCTGTTGCCCAGGCTGGAGTGCCATGGCACGATCTCAGCTCACTGCAGTCTCCGTCTCCCTGGTTCAAAGCGATTCTCCTGCCTCAGCCTCCCAAGTAGCTGGGACTACAGGCATGTGCCATCATGTCCAGCTGATTTTTGTATTTTTAGTAGAGATAGGGTTTCACCATGTTGGCCAGGATGGTCTCGATCTTCTGATCTCGTGTTCCACCCGCCTCGGCCTCCAAAAGTGCTGGGATTACAGGCGTGATTCACTGGGCCCGGCCTGATTCTTTCATTCAAGCAATGTTAATTAGCATACCTACTATATTGTAGACATTGCTCCAAGAACTAGAAAAGAACATTGAGATTCTAGAAAACAATACCAGGAAACTCCTGTACTGGTAGAACTGATTCTAGTCATTGCTTCTTTGTGGCTTTTTCTAAGACAACTGGGACTAGTATAATGTTTTTTTTCCCCAGAAGATTCTGAAATGGGTCAGAGTTTAGCCCCAAACCTGCAAAGTCACTCTCTACTCTTCCCACACTGAATTATGCCCTGGCATGTTGCCCAACAGACCCCGTCAGAGGTTCTGAAATAAGATCAAAGAATTTCTGAAGATACTCTAAGATGCTCCAAGTAAGAATATCAAAATCCTCCTGTGATCAAATTCCCAGGGAAATATTAAAAGATAAAGTCCTAAGGAAATTAATCTATAAAATTATTAGATTCAAAAGAATTATAGTCCAATATCAAAGTCTATTGCCCTTGTGCATTAAACATTCACAGGAATTAAAATCCAAAAATTTTCTCAGGTCAATGGCTGGGTGATGCCATGGCTACAGCAGAGCCTGCCTGTCACTAAATTATTTGTACAGTGCCTTCAGGATCTTTAGCAGATTCTAAGACTATCAGAGTTCTAAAGGTGGAGAAAATATAACATTCTTCTCAGCACTTACCCACATCCACAAGACTTAGGACATAATTCAAGCGCCAGGTCCAACGCAGTTGTGCCAGGAAATGTATGCTCCCAGAATGCGGCCGGAAGCTGTGTACGATTGTGCAGCTCCTAAAGGCACCATTCACATCCCAGTCTATACAGGATTCCCCCTCCTCATCATTGTATAGGATACCCCCTGCAGTGCACTGTAGAGTGACCTGGCAAAAGTTTGTAGTGGGGATTGTTACCAGAGAACAAGAGAGCAGATAGAGATCTTGGGTTTGACGCACCGGAGTCTAGAGCCTCCAATGTCAGTTATCCTGAGGCCAAAGGCTATTTCAGCTCACTCAGGAGAAATCTTACTGTGGCACTCAATGAACTAACACAGCACCAGCATGGGGCCAGGATGTATGCCATTTCCTTCCATCCAGCCCTGGCCTCCGCCTCATACCTTCTTCCACATTGACCAGTTACCCATTTAAAACCCAGATCAGATCTTGCATCTCACAGGATCGGATCCTTGGCATGAAATGTATGGAACCTCACACCTTTGTTTGTTGTTTTTACTGTTCTCTTATCCCAGCCTCCAGGCCAGATGAAGGGGGTCATTAGTTGTTGACACATGTCATGAATTTCACACTTCCATGGTCTGGCACTCATGTCTGTCCCACTGGGATACCCTTCCTCTTTTTTTTTTTTTTAGATGGAGTCTTACTCTGTCACCATGCTGGAGTGCAGTGGCACGGTCTTGGCTCACTGCAACCTCCGCCTCCCGGGTTCAAGCAATTCTTCTGCCTCAGCCTCCCAAGTAGCTGGGACTACAGGTGCATGCCACCACACTGGGCTGATTTTTGTATTCTTTAGTAGAGACAGGATTTCACCTTGTTAGCTAGGATGGTCTCGATTTCCTGACCTCATGATCTGCCTGCTTCAGCCTCCCAAAGTTCTGGGATTACAGGTGTGAGCCACCGCGCTGAGCACCCTTCGTTTTTTGTAGGTCTGGAGGTCTCTACTTACATTTAAGGGCCAATCCATATGTCTGTCTCCATCATGTGTGTTGTCATGATACATTTCCATTCTTTTATTGTAGTACTTATTTTTCTCTATTTTGTATATAATTTATATAGACCCATATTTATATGTATACATATATAGTATATATGCATGTATACACAAATATATATATATTTAATTTATAGACTTTCACTCTCCTTTGTTCATGAGGAGGTCTATGTCTTAAAGGTCTAGAAAGGGTGTATAAGGCCATTGAAGACCTTCAAGACACAGGACCTAAGCACAGAGGCCTGGCACACAGGTCCTAGAATAAAAACGCTTACTAATATAAATGTGATTATAAAGACAGCAATGATTATCATGAAATTTTAACTTGTTTACCAGAAAAAGTCCACGACTTAAAACTTGGCAAATGTGCTCTTCTGTGAAACAAGTCGATGAAGATGAGAAAACTCGAGGATCTTTTGATTCTGAACGCACTAAAATCATGTTTAAGTTTGGAAAGACAGTGCCATCTAGTGGTCCATTTCTTTTTCTTCTGAAATGACTGGTTTTAGACGTTCCTGTCTTACATAATCCTAGCACTTTAGAATAATGTCAGTGGTCACGGTCGTGGCTGTTCTGAGGCCTTGAACACATCATAGCTCTCTTATGAATTTAATATTTGGAGTTAGATACACACGGATACTAGAAATACAATGAAGATTACTCAGAAGAAAACAAACGTTTTCTAGTCACGTGCTTGAGAGAAATCCAAGAACCCCCTACTTTGATGGCTGTTATAGGAGGCTGCGGTGGCTGGGAATTGTTCTGGGTGCTGGCACAGACACCACAGTAAAGAAGTCAGACAGAGTCCATGTCCTCACCCATGGGACTTACATCCTTGTTGGGAAAGAGACCGGAAAAAGCAAAGCAACACTAAATAAGATCAGTTTTGATTATAATAGGAAAATAAAGCAGGGTGATGTGGGGGGAGGGTATCATTTAATAGCACTGGCCTCTCTGAGGAGGTGACATGTGAACTGAGGGCCCATGACAGGAAGTCCTTAGCTGTGCAGGTTCAGCTTCAGCTAAGGAAAGACATCTCCCATCTCCAGGCAGGAAGAGCGGTGGGAGCAGGGCCATGGGCAGGAGTCCTCCTGGGATGAAAAAGGTACAGCCAGCAGTGAGATGCAGGCCAGACCATCTGGGGCTTGTGGACCATAGCAAGGAGCTGGAATTTTACTTTAGGTGCAACGGGGGCCTGCCGGAGCATTTTAGAGAGAGCAGGAGCATCATCTGATTGGAGTTTGCAGGCATGCAGGCAGTTCAGTGGAGAACACTGGCTGCTCTGGCATTAGGTCTATTAAGAAGATGTTTCAGTGGGAAGAGGTGAAGGACGATGGTGATCACCTGGAGATGGAGCGGCTGGGGTATATTTTGAAGGTAGAATGGAGTGAATGTGGAATCAGAGATGACTGAAGTTGTAGGCTTGAAACATTGACGTAAAGAAGACTCACGGAGATCAGTTTTGGGAGGGCTAGTGGGAGAGAGGAATCAAAGCACTTATTTCTTAGCTATTTATTGAGTGCCTTTTATGTGCAGACACTTTTCTAAAAACTGGGAACATAGCAGTGGGCAGAACAGAAATCTGAGCATTCATAGAACTTGTATTCTCTTCTGAGGGAAAGGCAATGAAATAAACAAGTTTAGCCTGGGCAACATAACAAGACTGCATCTCTAAAATTATTTATTTTTTTATTTTTGAGATGAAGTCTTGCTCTGTAACCCAGGCTAGAGTGCAGTGGTGCAATCTTGGCTCATGGCAACCTCTGCCTCCCAGGATCAAGCAATTCTTCTGCCTCAGCCTCCCGAGTACCTGGGATTTCAGACATGTGCCACTATGCATGGCTAATATTTTTTTATTTTCAGTAGAGACAGGGTTTCACCGTGTTAGCCAGGATGGTCTTGATCTCCTGACCTTGTGATCCACTCACCTCAGTCTCCCAAAGTGCTGGGGTTATAGGTGTGAGCCACTACACACGTCCTGAAACAATTTTTTAATTAGCTAGGCATGGTGGCATGCACTGTAGTCCCAGGTACTTGGGAGGCTGACGTGGGAGGACCACTGAGTCCAGAAATTCAAGGCTGCAGTGAGCTATGATTGCAGCACTGCACTCCAGCCTGGGCAACAGAGAGACCTTATCTCAAAAAAAAAAAAAATTAAATACGTTGTATATAGAAGGTAATACTTGCTGTGGAGAAAAATCAAGCAGGAAAGGAGATGGGAATGTTGGGAGAGTTTACGTAAGGAACCTGTTATTGAGTTGGGGATATCTTTTTTTTTTTTTTTTTTGAGACAGCCTTTCTCTGTCACCCAGGCTGGAGTGTATTTGCACCATCTCAGCTCACTGTAGTAACCTCAACCTCCTAGATTCAAGGGATTCTCCTGCCTTAGCCTCCCGAATAGCTGGGATTACAGGGGTGCACTACTATGCCTAGCCAAGTTGGTGGTATCTGAGTAAAAACCTGAAGGAATATAGGACGACAAACCATGTGGATATACAAGGAAGAGCATTCCAGGCAAAAGGAACAGCAAATGCCACACCCAAGAAGCAGGAGCATGCCTGGTTTGGCTCAAGAAGTGGAATGAACAAAGTGGAGACAATACGAAATTAGATCAGGGGCCAGGCACAGTGACTCATGCACCTGATGTAATCCTAGCACTTTGGGAGGCCAAGGTGGGCGGATCAGGAGGTCAGGAGTTTAAGACTAGCCTGACCAACATGGTGAAACCAAATCTCTACTAAAAATACAAAAATTAGCCAGGTGTGGTGGCACACACTTGTAATCACAGCTACTCAGGAGGTCGAGGCAGGAGAATTGCTTGAACACAGGAGGTGGAGGTTGCAGTGAGCTGAGATCATACCACTGCACTCCAGCCTGGGCCACAGAGCGAAACTCTGTCTCAAAAAAAAAAAAAAAAAGAAAAGAAAAATTAGATCAGAAAGGTTAGGGGCAGGAGAGGAGAGAAGGCCATTGAGATGGCTTTGGCTATTCTATTGAGTGGATGGGAAGCAGTTAGGAAGGTTTCAGCCGAGTGTTGACCTCGTCTGACTTACACTTTAACAGTATCCTCTGGCTGACATTCTGAGGATAAAGAGAAACAAGAGTAGAATCAGGGGCTTCGTGGGAGGCTGCAGCGATCATCTAGGAAAGAGATCAGAGCAGCTGGGGCCAGAGTGCTAGTGTGCGCAGAGGGTAAGGCAGCAGTGGGTGAACGGACTCTCATGACACATGCTTCTTAAAATCATGTATTACTTTCCCAAAGAGGAAAAAAATGTTAAGCATCATACCAGGGTTTTACTGAAAGTCATAATATATACAATCCAATTATAATTCTGTTCCTAAATTACGACCGCCTTTAAGAACATCCATGTAAAAATGTTGTGAAATATGCAACTATTTTGTAAATAATGGAGAAGTAATGATGTGTTTTTCTTCTCAGTTGTATGATGGGGATAGTGAAAATGCCAACTTGGCTGGAACGTTTTGTGGCTCCACCATACCTGCTCCTTTTATCTCTTCTGGTAACTTCCTTACGGTTCAATTCGTCAGTGACTTAACGTTAGAAAGGGAAGGATTTAATGCTACATACACCATCGTGGACAGTGAGTAAATAAGCATTTTGTATGTTATGAAATACACATGTATTTATGCACTGAAAAGAATGCCCTGCTTCTTATATTGAAGTTTCAATGTTAATTACTAAACTCAATGTCAATTACTACCCAAACTCAATGTCAATTGCTAAACCCCATGTTAATTACTCTATGTTTAATCTGTGACACAAATTTGCTATAATCTTTAGTCAAGGATATAAACCCCCAATTCTTAATAGGATGATGAAAATATAGCTCCTCTGGGGTGGGAGGAAGGGAAGATGGAATTTTAAAGATGGCTTGAGAGGAGACATGAATGAAATGTCTCCTGTGTTGCTTTTTCTTCCCTCCCCAGTGCCTTGTGGTGGAACATACAATGCAACTTGGACCCCACAAAATATTTCATCACCCAATTCATCAGACCCAGGTGTCCCACCTTCCATCTGTACTTGGGTCATCGATGCCCCTCCACATCATCAGGTCAAGATCACTGTGTGGGTGTTACAGCTGAGCTCCCAAGACTGCATGCAGAATTACTTAGAGCTTCAGGACTTGCCACAGGTAACAATCAGCCGCATCTAGTGACCTTTTCTCCAGTATCTGCAAAACACTTGAAGTAATGAAGTCAAGATTATATAATTTTCTAAGTGACTTCCAGCTTAATGTGTTTTTCCTCTGTACAAAAGCCCTCCAATCAGGGGTGTCGAGAAACTTGACCTTGGTCTGTCCTGTAGGTCTGGAGCTCTCAAAGCTTCATGTGCCTAAGAAGGCATTTAAGATGCATCTTAAAAGTGCATCCTCCTTGGCACGCCCTCAGAAACTGATTCCCCCATAGAACACCCATTTATCTGAATTTCTGACAAACTTCTCTGGTGTTTTGGTGCCAATACCAGAGCTCCATGGATAATGCTTGGAGGAGTATTGATAGTGGGATCTGTGTATAGGTGGGATTGAAAGGGGCAACACAGGACACAAGAGAATCAGGAAGAGGCCGTTTGGAACCAGTCTTACAGGTCTATATTCATGGTACTATCAGAGAGATAAAAGGAAAAAGCCATTTTTGAGTTTAAAAATGCCAAGTCGGAATTTCCCCTGGAATAAGATGTTGAAGATACAGCTGAGAGTGGGATGTTGACTGAAGGCCCAAAGATTTTTGTGCATCATCGTGATCATGACAGGTAATTGAAATAATGAGAAGAATGTGATTATCCAGGGAACATATGTAAAGGGAGCGGCCATGAACTGAGGATGGCTACCAAGGAGAACATCTAAGAATTCCTCGATTATCTTTCTGCAGGTCAGAGGGCAACTAAGCCTCCCCAGTTCATTCTGAGAATGTCATGTTCAAAGCCCCATGTGTTGGACTAGTAGAGTTTCATCTGTCTTCTGAGTTTTCAGGGTCCTCTTCGTTATAAGTCTGGGGTCCCCTGCTTCTTACATGGTCTTGCTGGGGAGAGAGATGTCCAGTTTGTCCGGCTCCAGTGTGGAGAGGTGTGAGATGTGCTGGCGGCTGAACAGGCCCTGGACTTGCTGAGTTTTGTGCAAAGCATAGATGCTGAGATGAGCTCCCAAGCTCCAAAGGTGGACAAGATGCTAGATGATTGTTACTCCGTTGGTAATGGTTTTCAGGACAAAATCCCTGTTATCCAGAGGTACCCTTACCGGAAGGACTTACGGCCAAGTGGAACAAGGCCCTTTTGGTGA
This sequence comes from Cebus imitator, assembly GCF_001604975.1. Taxonomy (NCBI): domain Eukaryota; kingdom Metazoa; phylum Chordata; class Mammalia; order Primates; family Cebidae; genus Cebus; species Cebus imitator. The sequence goes on from NW_016107376.1 coordinate 3,387,819, forward strand.
AAGCTCTTTCAGTTTCTCCCCTGCTTCATGAAGCTAAGACAATGGGGATCAGGGTGGACCACTCAGCGGGGCACAGAATGCCATTTACAGGGCACTAGGCACAGGCTGGAACAGAACAGCAGCTGGCATAGCCTCGAGTAAGACCCAGTGTTTGTCATGACTGAATGATGTTTTCAACTGAATGAATACAGGAAAAAAGTCAGGGTTTCAGACTGGGCAGGTAGGGAGGAAAGACAAACAGTGACTGATGAGCTGGGAGGAACTGGGATTCTTGAGGGATCCAAGAGCAGACAGAGAAGCCCTCACTGGAAGATCATGAAGGAATGATGTGTAGGGCTGTTACAGAGGACGGTGGCTAGCTGCCACTGGAGATGAACAGAGATGCAGAGATGGAAGTCACTGGTGTTGAGAGATACAAAGTGAGGGTGTTTAATGGCTTGTCTGTAAAGATACTAAACCTCTAAGGGTTCAGAAAGGAAATTGGGTGCAGGAGATTACTATGAGCTGAGACATCTTGAGTCTTTCATAAATGAAGGGAAGTAACCCGGAGAAAAGTAAGTGAGAGTGATGAGAATGGTGAGACTATCTTTGGCCAGACGTAGAGACCCTCAAAGGAGAACCAGCTTTGAGGTGAGGATGGAAGCTGCAGTGAGGAAGCATCCCACTCTTCCCCCCAGGGCGGCCCCCACCCTTCGTATTCAGTGAACTCTGGAGCATGGGAAAAGAATGGCCTCTACCAGGATGCTGCTGGAGAACGAGGTTTTGCCAAGGTCACAAAGTGGAAAGGCAGGGAATGTATACAGAGAATAATTGACAGTGCAGTTAACATTCATAGGATACAGCAAAGTTAGACTAGAACCAAGAGGAACAGACAGTGAGGGGGAGGAGTGGAAGCCCCGAGCAGTAACAGCAGTTTGCAGGGAGAGGCAAGTGGGGTCTTTGAGTTGGTTCCTAAGGACTGCAGATATTGGAGACATACCTGTGACAGGGAGGCCACAAATACTCTGACTTTGGTACAACTTGTTTTTACGCATGAACGGCTGGGCATTCCACTGTATTTACTCCAGGCTTTTGAGAGGCGATGAGGGCCGCCCAGGTGTTACAAAGGAGAACTGGGACCTCATTACAGGCCCTCGCTGGCTTGGGGGATGTCCACTGGAACCAAAGGCTCTGATTAGATTTGCTAAGGGGTAGCAAGGGCTGGATCAGGGCAATGGTGGTTTAGTCCTCTGGAGCTCAGGATGATGGCAAAAGCCCCAGGAGGAGAAACACAGTGAACTGTCAAGTAGCACAGCTGTGCTCAGAGCAATGGCACAGGCCTCGGCTGGGAATTTGCATCGGGGGAAGGGTCTTGTTTTCAGCAGGAAGTGTCTTTGGTTTCAGCAGAAACTTTGCCTCCCCTCCTCCCACTGCCTCGCCAAGGTGCAACTGTGTCAATTCCAAGGCCAACGTGAGTCTTCTTGCAGAGCACTTCCAACATCAGAGCTAGTTTCCATGGTTAAATATTTAAGCCGTACTTTTATATGCAGTTTGATTTCTGTTATGGCCTGTTCTTTTCTAAAACTATATCTAACATGATTTGGCTTCCATTTCATTTCAGGGTCATGGAAATTCGAGAATTAAGTTCTGTGGCAGAAATGCTTCGGCCGTGCCAGTGTTTTATTCTTCTATGAGTACTGCAATTGTCCTTTTCAAATCTGGAGTTTTAAACAGAAATTCTAGAATGAGTTTCACCTATCAGATAGCAGGTGAGCCCTGGAACTTCATCTTTTATTCAGAAAAGCTGCCATCATTATAATTATTCCTAGAATAATTTTAATTGTTTCTGGAATTGACTCCTGTGAGTAATTAGGATTTGTTAACAAAAACCACACCCATCTCTTAACTAGAACCCAGGCACAATTTAGCAAATTACTAAAGTTGATTTCTAAAGAGGGAAAGAGAAAATAATACTAACCAAGATGCTTAGAATGCGAGCATTTTCTTCAAAGACTATGTAGCTGATTTTTAAACTAGTTATCTTATTAATTATCCACTTAACCACATTGAATATAAATGTTTATTTATAAGAAATATATTTATTTACAAAAGCCTTATCAAAATATAATTCTCATATCATACAATTTATCCATTTAAGGTTTATATTTCAGAGGTTTTTAGTAGTTTCACACAATTGAAAATCTTAGAGGCCGGGCGCGGTGGCTCACGCCTATAATCCCAGCACTTTGGGAGGCCGAGGCGGGTGGATCATGAGGTCAAGAGATAGAGACCATCCTGGTCAACATGGTGAAACCCCGTCTCTACTAAAAATACAAAAAAATTAGCTGGGTGTGGTGGCGCGTGCCTGTAGTCAGTCCCAGGTACTCGGGAGGCTGAGGCAGGAGAATTGCTTGAACCCAGGAGGTGGAGGTTGTGGTGAGCTGAGATTGCACCATTGCACTCCAGCCAGGGTAACAACAGCGAAACTCCGTCTCAAAAAAAAAAGAAAATCTTAGAAAATTATTTTGTAAAACTCAAAAAGCCTTGAATGGGTTACCTGATTACTATCACTGAGAAGTTTATTTTCACAGAACACTTTATTTAATATTTATTTTGCATTGATTCAAATGAAAGCTGACTTTGGTGAAAACGAACAAAAGTACTTTTGGTATTTTTTTACCAAAAAAAATAAACGAATAAAGAACAATTTGCCACAGGTAACTCACCAATGGATTTAAAATCCTTGTGCAAAACTGTATCTTGGAGGTAGTGTCTTTGCCTAAAAGGGAGTCTGAATGCTAGCCACTTCCACCTCAGCATGATCAGAAAAGTTCGCAGGATGCTAGAGTATTTGTCTTGAAAGGAGGGAGCTCCTGTGTCATACTTCACTCGGGGTGTGTGTGTGAATGACCTGTGTGCTGCTTGTGCAATGCACTTCACCGCGTAGGGTCTCAATTATCTCAAAGGTAAAACGAAGAAGCTGGATTACTTTTTTCTAAACTTTGTTCAAATGTAATGACCTTTTTGAATGATTCCTGTGGAGTTGAAAGAGCACTAAATATTTGGATGCATACATTAATTATGCATATTTTCCCTCTAAGATTGCAACAGAGACTATCACAAGGCATTTGGCAACCTGAGGAGTCCTGGATGGCCAGATAACTATGACAATGACATGGACTGCACCATTACTCTCACGGCCCCCCAGAACCACACCATTTCCCTCTTTTTTCATTCATTTGGCATCGATAACTCAGTTGAATGCAGAAACGATTTCTTGGAGGTAATACACATTTGAATATCATTTAAACAAATTATTTAAAAGATGATGGATCACTTAAGATTTTACATGTTTTCTCTAGTGCTGCTAATACGATATGAGTTTTCTTTGTTTCATTAATTTATTCATTACCTTTCCATTCCCTAAACATTTACAGTGTACCAGTCCAGCCAGACACTGGAAATTGGGACCCTTGGGGCCCTCAGGAGATTCCTAGTCTGGTGGGATGGACAGATGGGGTATAGCCAATTACAGCACAATGTGGAAAGGACTAGCCGAGCCCAGCATGGGTAGGGGTCCCTAACTCAGTCTGGGAACTAGAAGGCTTCTTTAAGACGGCAATATGTAAGTTGAGACCTAAAGGATCAGAGGGAAGTCTAAGGACATCATGATTCTGTAAAATGAAACTGAATGATACTAAATAGCTCACCTAACGTCCCTGACCGCTGCAGTAAGTTGGGGTATTTTCAACATCCTCTGAAAACCAGTGTTTCCTTGAATAAGTGCTCCCTGGCTGCAGGAGGTGTGCTCTGTCCTTTCTCCACCACAACCCCAGAGCTCTAATTTGGATACGGAAGTGACTTTGCTGTTTGCCCATCCTCCACTCACCCACCCTCCACCCCCAGGTTACACTGAGAGAAGCCTTCCTTGCTCCCGCAGCAGACAGAGCCATGCCCTTCGTGGGCCTGAATCTTTGGGATCCTCCACTGCCCCCGATGAGCCCCCTCTGTGCTCTTTCTGCCCCATTGCCTGCGTTGGACATGTGAGAAGGAACACGAACATCATCCCTCATAGGCAGGAGATATTCTGAATAAGCCTCATCTGACGCAGGCCCAGGGTGTGGAACTCAGCACCTGTGTTTTGCCAGAAAAACCCCAGAGCTCACGGGGTTGTGACCTCTGCAAGCTCTGTTGAAAATGTATTCATCCTCAGGAAATAAACTCAACTGGAACCTAAGACCCAAGAGCATAAGGATGCTGAATTCCTCTGTGAGTGGAATTTAAATCTTAACCTCATCCTGACGCTCGCTAAATTGGCTGTTTGACCACGTAAGAGTCTTCAGTAAGGTTTCCAAAAACCTTGTTCCTCTACACCTGATCTGGAGTTTTATTTAAAAATTTTTTTTTCTCATTGCCTCTTTGATCAGGTCTTCATTCAAAATAAGCTGCCCACTATGGTTTGATCTCTGTAGCGTAAACAAGTGGATGGGTATGCAGCAGGTCTCTTTCCTTCTGTGGGAGGATTCTTCCCAGTGGGCTTCTGTTCAGCTGCTAGTTTCTTGGTAGCTGCAGCCTTTGTTCCCAAGAAACATCTTCTGCTTCACAGCAGCAAGGGACTTCTTTCTTTTCTCTCCTGCAACCCCCGTCTTCTGATTTGGCCTCTAGGGCTGTGTCACCTTCTGCCTGGCCTGGCGAGGAATGGTGTACTGGCACGTGATCTTTGCTTATGGGTTTAGCTTCAACATGATTCCTGATGTGGAGTTTTATCATCCTGGAAAGCTCTCCCCTTTGGAATTCATCTAAATCCTTTACAATCAATAGCCTTAACATATAGTGCTATAAAGAACACTCAAAGGAAGCTCATGCCTTTTCTGAAGGAATACTCACCACGATAGGAAACCGAAAGATGTATGTAGCAGGGCGGAAATGAAGAAACGAATACAGTATTGTTTGTGCCGGTCAGGTTATTCAACTCGGACCTATGTTCCCCACCCCCACCATGGAGGTCCAGATATTTATATGAAATGTAAAGCGGACAGAATGAGGGGAGTGGGATCTGGAGGAAAGATGGAATAATCCTGTTAGGCTGGAGTCACAGTGCAACTAACTCTTAACTCACTCCAGCTTGAATGAACCATTATTGACCAGAGTCACCATTTGCCATTTGCCTGATAGATGCCGGGAAGCAAAATCTTGCTTTCCAGCCATGGAAAGAGAGAACTCCTCCTCCTAGCTGCCCTTCATTACTCCATAGAATGGATCTGAAACTTCCTGTCCCCTAAGCATAGAAAGGAAACCACAGCTTAGGCTTGTAATACATAGTTCCACCGGGCTCTCAGTGGGAAGACTGTGGGCATAGTTTCCTGGCAGCTGTACCAGGAAGCCTCAGCATTCCATTCTTGTGAACTGTGGTGGCAACGGAAATGTCTGACTGAGGATTCTGACTGTGTTACTACCAAGCAAAGGCTGAGCTCTAGACCATGCTTGGGATCTGCGATTGTTTTCACGCCTTCACCTACTTTTCCAGGATCCTCTGATGTCCCAGAGATGGCTGCCGCTCTTGGTGGTCCTGTTCAGAGAAGAGAAAAGTGAATAAGACAAGTTGTTGGCAGTGTCAGTGGAAATTAGTAGCTTGCTGCTGCTCTCAGAGTAATGGCATTTTAAAAGAGGACCCCGAGAGGAAAACACCCAGACTCAAGAGTATGATACTGGCAGGTTTTAAATATGGCAGCCCTGCCATCTACTAGTGGATAACTGGCTACTTTGTTTAAACGCTTAGCAGAATAATACCCAAAGCACTAGACAGGCATTATTCTCTCCCATGGGCTATATACTACATAGACCTAAAAGGAACCTCAGCTGATCAACACAGCCCAGCAGGATTAGACTGTCTTAACTCTGTGACTTAAGATACCAGCAGTTAACCAAATTTTAAATCATGGAATTATAAAAGGAACAGAGGAACCTGCAAGATTTTGAATACATAGATCAGGAAAATCAGCATTTCTACATGTCAGGCTGGTTCCAACATACATTTCCTGTGTAACGTTTCCTTAAGCAGCGTCGAGGCCCTCCTGGAAGTAGTGCTGGCTGTGAATGCAGGGTAGGACCAGGCTGGAGGACAGAAAGTGGTTGAATTCACTGTGTGGTTCTCTCTCCCCACAAAACACCAACTCATTTCCTGTTTTTGTATGTGTCTACTCAAAAATGAGTTGAAATGAAAAAGCAACAAGGCCTTGGAATGTGTATTTAAAACACATTTAACAACAGTCAGAAGTTGTATAATTTGTAATTCTGTCCTTTTCCCATATAGAAATTCCTTTTGTTCTGAACTTTATTATACTTTGCATTGTATTTTTTCATAGCCCCTTTACAGCCAGGTAATTTTCAATGGGAAACACGTCCATGCATGTGTGTGGGAGTGTGAGCATGCATATGTGCACACGTGTGTGCACACACCCACACGAGAAAGGTAAAATAGTTGACTGGAAACACAGCAGGCAACGCTGCCCCCACCTATCCCCACCTCTTACAAATTCACTTTACCTACGTTCCTCAAAATGTTTCCCCAGAAGCAAAGGTTGCAGGATCATAGCACGAACTATTATATAAAAAAGCAGCCTGGTGTTTTCACTGCTGTAGGTTAACAGATATTTCTGAATCCAAATGTAAATGTTTTTTGACCGACGTATGAAACGTTTTTCCCCTTTGCAAGTGAAGTGACATCTGCATGTATTTGAGAAAACCCTTCATTCTTAGGTAGGTAAAAAGACAAAGCTTTTCTGAAAAATGTCATCATTCAAATTGTCTCACGTTTTAATCTATACACATTAGAGAAGAAAGTGTAAGTTTAATAATGAATGACTCATTCCTAAAGGTGAGAAATGGAAGTAACAGCAATTCACCATTACTGGGCAAGTACTGTGGAACTCTGCTGCCAAACCCTGTCTTCTCTCAAAATAATGAACTATACCTACGATTTAAGAGTGATAGTGTTGTTTCCAATCATGGATATGAAATCATCTGGACCTCATCACCCTCTGGTAAGATATTTGCACTTTGTACAGGAAAGCAGTGTAGGTGAGAAAAACATAAGGCATATAATAGAAAAAGGCAAAGTAACCTTACATGTTTAGCTACCCATGTACCTGATTAATTTAAGAACAGACACTTTGAACAATGAAAGTACAGATTACTTTTTTTTGCGATGAAGTCTCACTCTGTTGCCTCAGCTGGAGTGCAGTAGCACAATCTCAGCTCACTGCAACCTCTGCTTCCCGAGTTCAAGTGATTCTCCCGCCTCAGCCTCCAAGTAGCTGAGGTTACAGGCATGTGACACCATGCTCAGCTACCTTTTATATTTGCAGTAGAGACGGAGTTTCCCCATGTTGGCCAGGCTGCTCTCAAACCCCTGACCTCAGATCCACCCATGTCAGCCTCCTGAAATGCTGGGGTTACAGGCATGAGCCACCACGCCCATCCAGATTACATTACATTCTATATTTACTCATTATTTCAGTTTATAAAAGAATATACATTCATATATGAAGCATATATAAGTTATAAAAATTTAAAAATTCCTTTGTAAATTTATATTTGTTAGGCTTTTTGACTTTTGGCTTGACCATCAAAGAAGTTCTTTGAGAATTTAAAGAAAAATATTTACGAAAAATCCAACTTGTGAACACATTCTGGCATATATATGAGTAGTTGTGCTTCTCGCAGGCCCTGGCATTTCTTGGCAGTCTTCAGATAAATTGCTTTTTTAGGGTAGTAAGTATCTTCTCACATTTTTCATTGGCAATTTATCAAACAGCTGAAGAAAGTTTAAGTCATGTCAATGCAGTTAATGCAAGAGAGGAGGAATATCTTTATGAAATGTCCGGAAATGCCAAAATACCTTCAAAACAAGAAAGATAAACAGAACTCACTTAAATATCCTAAGAAAAGCATTCTATTAAGACAGTCTTGGGTTATGGAATCTTGGCACCCAAAGGAAGCTTAAAGATGACCTCCAATGCTCAAATTTTATCACGAGTAAATAAAACACAAAGGTTAGGCTGGGCGTGGTGGCTCACGCCTATAATCCCTGGGAGGCCAAGGCAGGTGGATCATCTGAGGTCAGTAGTTCTAGACCAGCCTGGCCCACCCACACAGTGAATCCTGTCTCCACTAAAAATACAAAAATTAACTGAATGTGGTGGTGCATGCCTGTAATCCCAGCTTCTCAGGAGGCTGGGACAGGAGAATCACTTGAATCTGGGAGACAGAGGCTGTAGTGAGCTGAGATCACACCACTAACACTCCAGCCTGGGCAACAGAGCAAGACTCCATCTAAAAAACCCACCAGGATTAATGAGTTGCCCAAAATGTTCTGCTAGCCTGAGGTGGAGGTGGGACTCGACCTCGGGGGTCAGAAGCCCAGCCAGGTGCTCTGTAACTATGCCGGCCAGCTTCTTCCTATCCAGGAGGCAATCTGGATCTCCACAGATATGTCATGTAAATCATGACAGCCTTTGTATACAGACGAACAAATTGAAGAAATTAACACCAAAACTTGAAGCATTCGACCTTAAGTATGTCAGTTATCAGCCTGACAAAGTCACTTTTATAATGAAGACATTCTTGCCACCTCCTACAATAACACATTCCCTCTTGGTTTAGCGCTACATTTTTATTACTTCTAATTTTACTTTACTCACATCATCATCATCAACTGGGGGCAGAGAGCTCTGCACTATCGAAAGCACACAGACGACAACTTGATTTTCTCTCACAGTTACTTTATCAAGTTTTCCCCCCCCATTCTGCTCTCCACACCCAATTTCTTTTTTTTGAGATGGAGTCTCATTCTGTTGCCCAGGCTGGAGTGCAATGGTGCAATCTTGCCTCACTGCAACCTCTGCCTCCCAGGTTCAAGCGATTCTGCAGCCTCAGCCTCCTGAGTAGCTGGGATTACAGGTGCACGCCACCACGCCTGGCTAATTTTGGTATTTTTAGTAGAGATGGGCTTTCACCGTGTAGGTCAGGCTGGTCTCGAATTCTTGACCTCTTGATCCGCCCGCCTCCACCTCCTAAAGTGCTGGGATTACAGGCATGAGTCATCGTGCCCGGCCGACTCCCAATTTTCAAAGTACAGTCCCAGAGGAAGTTGTCCGAGGGCTGTGAGATGCAGGCAGAGGCATGTGTGTTGAGGATGGAAGAGGTGGAGGCAGCGATGGCAAGAGAGTGGAAGGAAGGAGAAAGGGTGTAGCTGAAAGAAGAGGAACAAAAAGAGGGGTTTCTGCCTCCTTTATTCTTGCAGGGTCTGAGGACCTTAAGAAAATAAAGTCTTACTGCCCAGCAAGCCAGACCGGATGGCTTGTAGACTGTGGAATCAAACTTCCTGCCCTGTTTGCCTTGCAGGATGTGGTGGAACTCTTTATGGAGACAGAGGCTCCTTCACCAGCCCCGGCTATCCAGGCACGTACCCAAACAACACGCACTGCGAGTGGGCCCTCGTGGCTCCTGCTGGAAGGCTTGTCACCGTCAACTTTTACTTCATCAGCATTGATGATCCAGGAGACTGCGTCCAGAACTATCTCACACTCCACGATGGGCCCAACGCCAGCTCTCCCTCCTCTGGACCATACTGCGGAGGCGTGAGTAAAACATTTTATATTCCCATGTTATTTTTAGATAAAGAGAGTCACTTAGTGTAGCTTTTTTTTTTTTTTTTTTTTTTTT
>NW_016107376.1:3397544-3413675 GCF_001604975.1 Cebus imitator
TTGTAGCCCAGGCTGGAGTGCAGTGGTGTCATCTCAGCTCACTGCAACCTCTGCCTCCCAGGTTCGAGCAATTCTCCTGCCTCAGCCTCCTGAGTAGCTGGGATTACAGGTGCCCGCCACCATGCCTGGCTAATTTTTGTACTTTTTAGTAAAGACAGGGTTTCACCATGTTGGCCAGGCTGGTTGTGGAACTCCTGACCTCAGGTGATCTGCCTGCCTCGGCCTCCCAAAGTGCTGGGATTACAGATGTGAGCCACCCTGCCCGGCCTCCTGTAGACTTTTAAAGGCAGACACATGCAGAACAGGAAGCACAGCCTTTAACAAATTGAGCAGTTTTCCGACTTGCCTTTCTATTCTGGGAGCATCAGTGCCATCTGGTGGACATTGCATTAAATTACTATTAATAGTTACCAAAGTCAGCTCTGTGTCAGAATCACCTGTGGAGTTACTTACATAAGACTTCCATTTCCCACCAAAACCCACTGAATCAGGATTTCCCAGGGAGGAACCATAGCATGCTGCCTTTTAAAATCTCCCACTGTAATGCCAGTGCTCTGCCTAGGGTTGAATACCCATATTTATTTCGGCATAAATAGAACTATAGAAAATTTGGATACTGCCTCTATTTTATCTACTTCTTGCTGAAGGTTTCAGCAATTCTTTGAAGAAATGGTGACTGATAGTGGCGTTTGTTTATGTAAAGCTCTGATGTCTTCCCTAAAAAACTCAGAATCTGACCTTGATTCAATATTGCAGGCATGATCCTCTCATTTTATGTGCAAGTAGATACTTAAAGAGAATAAGGGCTCACACCTGTAATTCCAACACTCTGGGATACAAAAATTAGCTGGCATAGTTGCACATGCCTGTAATCCCAGCTACTCGGGAGGCTGAGGCAGGAGAATCGCTTGGGCCTGGGAGGCGGAGGGTGCAGTGAGCCGAGATGCGCCACTGCACTCTAGCCTGGGCAACAGAACCAGACTCCATCTCAAAAAACAAGAGAGTAAGTAAGCGAAAAGTGGCTGCTGGCAAGCAGGTATCTGTTTCTAATTTTTCAGCTCTTTAATCACTTAAGGCTATGTAATCAAACTAGACAGAGAACTGTATCAGCTGGAAATCTAGATGGTTTTAAAAATATAACTATTTATAAAACTGATAAATGCTATTTTCAGAAGTATCAGAAAATAGACTAATTTTTCTAAAACCCTGGCCATTCTCATATATTCTTAACACTTTTCTTTGAACATATTTGCATATACACGTATATTGTTTACTATTCGATGGTGTGTTTTTCCACTTACCAATATATCATTAATATCTTATAACAATAAAACACTGGCGCATCATAGCGGATGTTTGGAGGGTATTCCATTGCACGAGTACAGCCTAATTTATTTAACGAAACCCCTCTACGTAGACGTTTAGGTCTCTTGAACTTTTCCCAACTACCAACAACACTTAATAAACCTTTTGGTAGTGCTGCCTTTATACAAAGAGTTACATTACTTGGTGAGAAATGGTGGTCACAGGACCAGCAGACACTGTATCTCAGTGATGCACAAAAGGCCCACAGAGAGAGACCCCAGTAAATGTGCAACACATCAGATTTAGAAACTAACCAGTTCTTAGACACTGAATTGAAATTTACAAACATTTCAAAAGGGAGGAAAAGAAACAATTTTAACAATACCATGACTTTATATTGGTAGGCTGTGTGTGTGTGCATGGTTTTCAATGGCTTGCAAACATACAACTCCATTTGATCCCCACAGTGACAATCCCATAAGGTGGAAAGAACAAGTATATCCTGGACTTTGCTGATAAAAGAAAACCGAGTCACTAAGAAAAGTGATTGCCATTTAATTCCATGCCACGTTAAGTTGAAATCTATAGCAAGATACATCAATTTTTTTACCCGTTGGTGATTACAGTATTTTCCTAGTTTTACATTTTCCTTTATAAATGTGGATATAATTTTATGTGTAATTGTTTTTTGATTTCTTTAACCCTTTATAAATGTTAAACATAAATGAAAAAATGTAAAACATTAGCATAAAACATAAAATCAATTTACAGAGGAAGCTCTTATTTTGCTAATATTTACATACTTAAAACTATTTGTAAGCTTTTTCACATTCTACATATGTACATGCATATTTTACATACATACAAAAGTTGAACTGTATACTTATTATAAAAGTATACAACTTTTGTATGTATACTCCTTAAGTATACAATTCAACTTCTGCATGTAAGTATGCATGTAAATATGTATGTAAAATGTAAACATGTAATATTTACATACAAACAATACACACAAACAATTTACATACAGAGGTAGCTCCTTATTTTGCTAATAGACAGACCATCCCCTGATTCGGGGATGTTTTAGTTTACGGTAAATACCATTGTTCACAGGGAAATTGTGTATCCCCTGCAGCTACAGAATATGAACATCTAGCACATGAAAGAATAACAGGAAACACAGGGAGAATCAAAGGAGATTCCAAAACTTCTGTTGACTGCACATACTAGTTTGTCAATATAAAAGAAGGTGTTGAAATTTGGAAGCAGATTAAAATGGAAGTAAAAAGTAGATGTGCATAGGAATAAAAATGTTGTACATACCTTGATATGTCTCTTACAGAAAAAATCCAGTGAGTGTCTTGGAAATAAGTCTGTGTTTTGATGACGTTGGGGTAGGGCTGAGGCAGGAAAGCCCCGTAATGTTTAAGTGTCATGAGAGCAGAGCTTTTTGCCTGTTTTGCTCATTTTTTAATAGCCCTAGTATTAAAAACAATACCTGCACGTGGCAGTGCCTTGATCAATATTTGCCAAATGAATGAACAGAAAGTGAGAGAAAACGGGGACCCATCTATCCCCTCAACATGGCACAGAGACATGCACTGTTCCACAGAAGTATTTGAAAATAAATCTAAGGGGGAAACGATAAACATTGAAGATGAAAACAGCATATTTTACTTCCTATGATCATTTTAATTACACGTTTCTTTAAAAAAAATAAATTTGCAGTAAGAACTTGAATAAAAAGTTCAAGTTTTTTGAGATAAAATTTATTTTATTGAGATAAAATTTACATGCCATACGATTCACCTCCTGAAACTACACAATTCAGTGGTTTTTAGTAGATTCACAGAGTTGTGTGGCCATTATCAGCACAGCTAATTTTGGGACACTTTCTTTACCCCCTAAAAGAAACGCTGTATCCGTTGGCAGTCCTTCCTTATTTTCCCGAACTCCCCACATCCAGAAATATTCCTTTGTAAAGCATTTGCATTCATTCTTTGCAGGGTTACTTCAAGAAGTACGTGCAGGTTCACCGTAAATTCTAAGAAGTTTCTATATGTGGTACTTTGTTAGTAGGCTAACATTTCTAGAAAAACGTTCAAATATGTGAAATATATAATTTGATACTTTTTTTTTTTTTTTTTTTTTTTCAATTTTAGGACACCAACATAGCTCCCTTCATGGCTTCCTCAAATCAAGTCTTCATCATATTTCATGCTGATTACGCACGGCATCCGTCTGCATTCCGATTAACGTGGGACAGCTAAGTGGGTAACAACTCAGGTTCATTCAGCATTTTCCCTCTGCAGCATGCTGGACAGGACTCTGCATTTTATACACCACCCCGCCTATGCCACGGAGAATAAGCTGAACTTTTACGGTTTTCACCAAACCATGGCTAGAATCAATATTTGTAGGCTGGGCGCAGTGGCTCACGCCTGTAATCTCAGCAGTTTGGGAGGCTGAAGTGGGTGGATCACCTGAGGTCAAGAGTTTGAGACTAGCCTGGCCAATATGGCAAAACCCTGTCTCTACTAAAAATACAAGAATTAGCCAGGCTTGGTGGTGGGAGCCTGTAATCCCAGCTATTCAAGAGGCTGAGGCAGGAGAATTGGTTGAACCCGGGAGGCAGAGGTTGCATTGAGCCGAGATCACACCACTGCACTTCAGCCAGGGTGACAGAGTGAGATTCCATCTCAAAAAAAAAAATCAATATTTGTACATTTTCTTGAACATAGAATATAGCTTCTTGAGTGTGCATTTCATTCTAATATTTCAAGCTGAAATTTAAAAAAACTTTGAAAAACTTGGAAATGATTATGGCATATGTGATGTACATTTTTAAAAGTTAATAATAATAGCCAGGGGCAGTGGCTCACACCTGTAATCCCAGCACTTTGGGAGGCCATGGCGGGAGGACTGCTTGAACCTAGGAGTTTGAGACCAGCCTGGGCAACAAAGTGAGACGTAAGTTCTACAAAAAAATCAAAAAATTAGCTGGGCATGGTGGCACAAACCTGTGGTTTCAGGTACACGGGAGGCTGAAGCAGGAGGATCACCTGAGCCCAGTAGGTAAAGGCTGCAGTGAAACCCTGTGAGCCACTGTACTCCAGCCTGGGCGACAGACTGAGACCCCGTCTCAAAAATGACAACAAGAACAACAAAAGTTAATGATAATATAGAAGTATAAATTTCATGTGAATGTTTAATTAGGGATAATAAACATTATGGAATTGTACACACTTATGCTGCATTAGTTTTTGACTTATTAAAACTCTGTCTTTCACTATGGGGCATATCTAAATTTTCTAGTTTAATTTTTACATTTTGGCAAAGAATTTAATATATATAGATGAGTCTTCCAGAGCATCAGTTCTAGAGCCAAGCTGCCTGAGTCTGAATTTTAGCTTCACTAGTTAAGTGCTTACTTAATCTCTTTGTGCTCAGTTTCATTTGTTTAAGGGGATTATTTTACCTGTGTTACAGGGTTGCAGTAATTAAGTATATATGTGTGAAGACGCAGAATAATACCTGGTACATATTAAGTAATCAGTAAGTGGTAGCTTCTATGTCCATTAGTAGTAGTATGACTCACCTTCATACCATACAGATGCACCTGCTTTTCCCACACTCCTCCAAAGCCAGGCCCTATGTTTACCTCTTGCCATGCCCCTATGTCAATCTCAGCTTCTCCCAAGGCCTTGTGTTGACTACAGAGAAATCTGCTGTAACCTCTGAATTCTCTATTTCCCTCCCATTTGTCTCAAACTTCTGTTTTTCCTGGCCACACTGAAGCTTTTCTTTATTTATCCCCAGGACCCTGTGCTCTCCTGGTTATCTGAGTATTCTCCACTCCCTTGTAGAATGGTGGCCCTCTTCACACAGCTCCACTAGGCAGTGCCCTAGAAGGAACTCAGTGTGGGGTCTCCAACCCCACATTTCCCTGCTATACTGCCCTAGTAGAGGTTCTCTGTGAGGATTCTGCCCCTGCAGAAGGCTTCTTCCTGGAAACCCAGGCTTCTCCATACCGCCTCTGAAATCTATGCAGAAGCTGCCAAGAATCTACCAGTCTCCTACTCTGTGTGCCTGCAGGTTTAACACTATGTGGAAGCTGCCAAGGCTTATGGCTTTCCTTCTCCAGAGTGGCATACCAAGTTGTACCTGGGCCCCTTTGAGCCACACCTGGAGAGGGAGTGACCAGGATGTGGGGAGCAGTGTCTTGAGGCTGTACAGGGAAGCA
Source organism: Cebus imitator (assembly GCF_001604975.1). Taxonomy (NCBI): domain Eukaryota; kingdom Metazoa; phylum Chordata; class Mammalia; order Primates; family Cebidae; genus Cebus; species Cebus imitator. Next base: position 3,403,093 of record NW_016107376.1, read on the forward strand.
GGGCCCTGGACTTGGCCCATGAAATCATTCTTTCCTCCTAGACCTCCGGGCGTGATGGGAGGGGTTTCTGCAATGCCTATGAGGCCTTTTCTCCATTATCTTGGATATTAGCACTTTACTCCCTTTTAGTTACGCAAATATCTCTAGCAAGTGTATAATCCACAGCCTGCTTGAATTCCTCTCCTGAAAAGCTTTTTTTTTTCTCTGCCATATGGCCAGGCTGTAAAATTTTACACTCTGCTTTCCTTTTTAATATAAGTTCCAACTTGAAGTCATTTCTTGGCTCCCACATCTGAGCACGTGCTATTAGAAGCAGCCAGGCCAAATCATGAACACTTTGCTGCTTAGAATTTTTTTCCACCAGATACCCCAGGTTGCCACTTGTAAGTTCAAACTTCCACAGATTCCTAGGGCAGGAACAGAATGCAGCCAAGCTCTTTGCTAACGCATAGTATGTGTCACCTTTGCTCCAGTTCCCACTAAGTTCCTCATTACCATCCTAGACCTGGCAGCCTGGACTTCATTATTCCTATCACTTTCAGAATTTTAGTCACAACTTTAAACTGGCCTCTAAGAAGTTCCACATTTTCCCTCATCTTTCTGTCTTCTGAGTCCTTCAAACTCTTCCAACCTCTACCCATTGCCTTGTTCCAAAGTCGGTTCCACATTTGCAGATATTTTTATAACAAAACCCCATTCCTGGTACCAATTTTCTGCATTAGATCATTCTTGCATTGCTATAGAGAAATATATGAAACAGGATAATTTATAAAGAAAAGAGGTTTAATCTGCTCACAGTTCTCTAGGCTTTATAGGAAACATGGTGCTTGGCTTCTGGGGAGGCCTCGGGAAGCTTAGAATCATGAAAGATGGTGAAGAGGAAACAGGCAAATGACACGGTGAAAGAAGGAGCAAGACAGCGAGAGTAGGGGGCAGGTGCCACATACTTTTAAGTGACCATGTGAACTGAGAGCGAGAAGCCCAAGCCATTCATGAGGGATCCACCCCCAAGATCTAAACACCTTCCACCAGGCCCACCTGCAACACTGGGTATTACAACTCAACATGAGATTTGGGCAAGCACAAATATCCAAACTATATTATGTATTTACTCTCACGAGTACAGAGTTTCCGTAAGCACCACCACTGCCTATTCCTTAACACAATGTGTTAAGTTACAAATAAACAATATGGTTTGCCATTTAACAAGAAGTAGAAAGTTCAATAGCACATCCTTATCTCCAATGCTGCCAGACATGTAACTAAGGTAATTATTAGCTTCCTTTTCATAAGAAAATCCAATACTTTTATAAAATTTTTCACTGCCTCTCGAAAAGCAGAAGCCTTTACAAAGGAGATTTGCTTTATGTTAATTACGTAAAATTAAGGGTTATTAAGAACATGAGACCGAGTGAATGAAAGAAGCTGTGGAATGTATTACTTTATCTTATTCTAATACTCAGCTTGCAGAGAAATTATTTCAGGACAGAGTATGGAGCCACATAAATAAAATATTCTCACCTTAAAAATTCAGCTACTCAGGAGGCTGAGGCAGGAGAATCACTTGAACCCGGGAGGAAGAGGTTTCAGTGAGCTGACATTGCGCCACGCACTCTAGCCTGGGTGACAGAATGAGACTCCATCTGAAAAAAAAAAGAATTCCTCCTCCCTTTTTGTGTTATGGATAGATACATCAACTTTATAGATGACATTTCTATTGGAAAGGACAGTGAATGCAATGAATAACAAATCCAAGGGGTCTTGATAAGCTACAACAATGGGCCAACAGTAACAGATAAAATGTGACAGCTGTGAGATCTTCCTCTTTTATGTAAAAAATGAATTGCAAAGGTACAGAATACAGGGAAAGTTTAATGATAACATGAAATGACACAGTACTCTTCTGAAAGCAAGATTAACATGACGTAGCTGTCAAAAAAAATTGACGCTTTGATCATAGATTGCGTCATTAGAGTAACAGTATCATCTCCACTCAGAAGGGCATGCTTTCCTAGGAGGCATATTGGAATATCCGGGAGGTGTGTACATGAAATTGAGGAAAGGATAGTCAATGCTATTATGTAATTTTAAAATTAAAAATGCAGAAAAAAGAGACAAAATGAAGCTTTACAAAATCTTCCACACCAGGCATCCAGGAAATAAACACTGATTTTTTTTAGTGGGTAAGGGAATGGTCAGGTTTGGGAGGATGCCATTTTCATGTATAGCAAAGGGAAGTAGTTATAATCAGTTTTGAGTAATTCAAATGGAATGAGAAACAATAACATTATTATTGTAATAAATAACATTATTATACAACAATAATGTTAATTACCCACAGACTGTGTTAGCTCCAGGCTTCAGCAATATGTCTGTACTGAATAAAAGCAAGCAGCAGGCCAGGCCCCGTGGCTCACGCCTGTAATCCCAGCACTTTGGGAGGCTGAGGCGGGCAGATCACAAGGTCACAAGTTCAAGACCAGCCTGCTTAACATAGTGAAATCCCACCTCTACTAAAAATACAAAAGAAATGCAGCCGGGCTTGGTGTTGGGTGCCTGTAATCTCAGTTCCTCAGAGGCTAAGGCAGGAGAATCGCTTGAACCTGGGAGGTGCAAGTTGCAGTGAGCTGAGATTATGCCACTGCACTCAAGCTTGGGTGTCAGTGCAAGACTCTGTCTCAAAAAAAAAAAAACAAAAAAAACAAAAAACCCCCACAAAAAACCAGCTTCAGCTGTTTGGGGCTGCTCTCTTCTTTGGCCACTAGTGTCAGGCAGCCCCCTGGCTGCTCTTACACTGTATACGTGTGTCTGAGTACTCCTTTCATCCGTTGCTGGGCCAGGGTCTGCAGACGGCCCAGCATTGGGACTCTCGATTTCAGGTGTTATATGAATGTGGAGCTGGCAGGTGCAGTGTGCGGAGCTAAAACCAAAGTAATGGAGTTGCCTTAGTTGGCACTCACAATCCACCATTTCCCTTCACCAGCAAAGGTAGCCTGGCAATGACCTGCAGGTAGAACACTGGATTCTTGCCGGTAAGGAAATCCAACAATTAGCCCAGGGACCTAGGAGGAAAACAAGATACAAACAAGAGAGGAAAGAAAACACTGCAGCTATCTAGAAAAATCAGTTCATATCTTCACACTTGACCTCAAAAGAACAACCAAGAATCAATCACCAGAGAGAGGAAGAATCTTTCTTTTTTAGGGGAAAGACTAGATAAACACACATAAGAATGGACCCTTGAAGAAACATAATTTAGTGAACAGAAGAGAGGTTTAAAAACTATTATCCTCAGGGATACTTAAGAAGGGAGTATATTCATGAAACAAATTCAGGGTGTTATTACAGAGAAACAAGAGTTAGGCTGTAGTCCCATAGGGCTGGTGTCCTCATAAGAAGAGGAAGATACACCAAGCGGGTGACTGCACAGAGAAAATGCCCCGGGAGGACAGACACCAAGAGAAGACAGTCATCCACAAGCCAAGGGGAGAGGCCACAGGATAAATCAAATCTGCTAGCACCTTGATCTTGAACTTCCAGAATTGTGAGAAATTTCTGTTGCTTCAGTTATCTAGTTTGTGGTATATTGTTATGCCAGCCCTAGCCAACCAACACAGGTACTACTGTCTTCAGCCTACATAGTCAAGATTCACTGTTAGAAACTGATGGAACAAGGCTGGGCGTGGTGGCTTATGCCTGTAATCCCAGCACTTTAGGACGCCGAGGGCAGATCACCTGAGGTCAGGAGTTTGAGATCAGCCTGGCCAACATGGTGATACCCCATCTATACTAAAATACCAAAAATTAGCCGGGCTTGGTGGCACGTGCCTGGGGTTCCAGCTACTTGGGAGGCTGAGGCAGGGGAATCGCTTCAACCAGGGTGGCAGAGGCTGCAGTAAGCTGAGATTGCACCACTGCACTCCAGCCTGGCAACAGAGCAAGACTCTGTCACAACAACAACAAAAAAGAAATTGATGGAATAAGAAAAATTCTGATTTTTTTTTTTTTAAAAAAAGCACTTTTGCTTTAAAAGATATAATGATTCAAGAAGTAAATGTATTCGGAGATTACCAACTAATACATATAGATGAAATCAATGGATGCTAAAACTAGTGGGTAAAAATTAGATGAGGAATGGGACATAACCAAGCAGCACCTACCCCCAAGCATCATTTTTAATCATAAAGAAAAAAATAGTAACTTCATAGTGAAGAAACCTGGCAGATACCACCTTACCCAAGTGAACATCACCAATACTGGGGAAACCAATGTCATCTGTACCTTGATATGCACAGGAAAAGACACATCGTTTTAGTGGTGTTTCTTCAAAAAATCATATCCTGAAAGGGAACATCAGACAAACTCACTTTAAAGGATATTCCACACAATACCTGGTCTGTACTCTTCAATAATGTCTAGTTCAATAAATATGAAAGCCAAGGAACGGCTCTAGATCAAAGAAGACTAATGCAGAAATAACCTTTTCATCTGGAATGTTTTTTAAGCAAAAAAAAAAAAAAAAAAAAAAAAACAACAATTTGAGTGCAGATCTTTTTTTATACAACTGGTTCAGAATTATGATTCTATTATTTTACCACATCTTAAGGCTTTGATCCCTACTACAATCTACAATATATAAATGCATATGTGTGGTATCCTTCCATCATCAATGTAGGTGACAAAGGAGAAAAGTGCCTGCTGCCAATCTATTCCACAGCATGTAACTGTCTTTCAGAACAGGTTTTTGAGTGAGAGAAGCACAGGATATTGCTGGATGTCTGAGACTGTGTCAGGAAATAGGGAGGTAGAGGGCAGCAGTTTTGCTAGAATTCAAAATTTGATTGCTTTTGGAAGAGACAGTGGGAGATTCCTGGAAACCAGAACATAATGTTTCACAGATGTGAAAGTCACAACTGGGAAAGACACATGGCTTTAGTGGTGTTTTCAAATGACTTTTAAAATGGTAGGGTTTTACTTGTAGCTTCTAGCCCTGAGGGTAGTTCTCCTTGCTCAAGAGCAAAAGGGTCAGCGGTAAAAGCCAGCCTTAGAAACCAACAAGATATTAAAAAAGATTTCCAGCAGGGCACTGGGAAAACGCAGACCGCGCTGGAATCCCTACCTGGGGAGCTCTTAATAGATTGGGAGGCTGCGTGACCCACAGAATCCCTCAGAGACACAATGTGGAGACGGGACTCAGGGTAGCAACTTCTGGCCAGTGGAGCTGCAATTACAGAAGCGGAACATTTGTAGACAATTTACTTCCAGCTTTCGCAACACCCACCCTCAGTCACCACCCTCCCTTACGCAGTCGAGCCAAAAACTTACCCGCTTCCGCCCACAGCCCTGTGGGCCGCGACCCACCAACTGAGCATGCGCCAAACCCAGCACGCACGTACCAACTTCGACCCAATCAGAGTCCCAAGCCGCGGCGTGTTCGCCACGGAATTTAACTAGCCTCGGCGTGGGGCGGGGTCTCGAAGCCGAATAACAAACGTGATTGGCCATCCTCCTCCACATACTTTTAAGGGTGGAGTCTGGCCCGGGAGCCACGTCTAGCTAGCTGTTCTCCTAATTTGGGTAGGGTCGGGCGTGGAGCTGGCAGCGGCGCCGTGTGCGCCTGCGCGGGGCGGCGAGACAGGGCGTGTTCGCTGTTCGGTGCCGGTGTTGCCCGGACCCAGGGCATCTCCCGCCGCCGGAGTGCGTCCTGCCGAAGCTTGTGGTTGCACACCCACCCTCATAGGGGCTGCTCTCCGCGGTGAGTGTGTGGGGCGTTGCACTTGGGGTTGCTTCTCTGCGTGGCCGGAGCGCGGCTGGATCCTTCCCACTCCCCTGCCCCGCTCCATCCTCCTCCCGCGCCCGGACCAGCCCCGGGGACGCCCTCGGACGCCCACCCTTTCCAACCCTGGGGAAGCCCCAGAGTGGCAGCGAAGGCCTCTTTCCGCCCCTGGCCTTGCTGCCATCGCCCACGTGCTTTGTTGTTGTCGTTTGCTGCAGACCATGTCCAAGTCTCTGAAGAAGTTGGTGGAGGAGAGCCGGGAGAAGAACCAGCCCGAAGTGGACATGAGTGACCGGGGCATCTCCAACATGCTGGATGTCAACGGCCTGTGTGAGTTCCCGGGCAGGACCCTCCCGTGGATGAGCTGCAAGGGTTTCTAAGTTTGCCAAGTCACTGTTGGTCCTGCTGTGAGCGATAATAATGGTTTAGACCCCAGCCCCTGCTTGTAAGCATCACTTGTCAGGGGCTTTGCGCATAGGGTTTGCAGGTGTATTTGTTTCTTTCCACCTGGAAAGCGATCCTGAGAGTCCACAATGAGAATTACACAGACAGCTGTGTCTCATCGGTTGTCTCTGCTTTATGGCATTGGAGTGGGTTTTCCACAGTTAGTTTAATAGCCACTTTATTTTTTAATTGAGAATTAATTTTGAGTCTTTCCGTCTCCCAATACAGTCTGTCCATGAACAGTTGACACACAAGAGTTCCGTGATTAATAAGCATTCTTGTGCTTGGAGCATTCTTGAATCTTTACTTTCTTTTAGAGTGCTTATTCTCCTAACTTGGCTCAGGCTTTTGTTACTTCCTCATGCTGTGGTGAAATCCTCCTAACTTTCCTTGTTACCTTCAGTTTCTCTGCGCGGTTTAATCACTGGATCACTTTCAGTGTTACTTTCCTGTAAACTGTCCCCCCACCGGTCTATGGTATTATCCTCTCCCTTAAAATCAGGGATTGCAAATTCGCATGTCTTCAAGTGAGGACAGTCATGAACTCTGTGGTATGTATGCCACCTGAAGGGGCCAGCTGCTGCACCTGCTTCTCAGACACGTGTCACCATAGGAATGTTGGCCCAGTGTGCTAGATTATTTTCTTAAAGGAGCCAAGATTCTATACTTTTTTATATTTTTATTTTTTAGTTTTTGAGACAGAGTCTCATTTTATCACCCAGGGTGGAGCGCAGTGGTGCGATCTCGGCTCACTGCAACCTGTGCCTCCCAGGTTCAAGCAATTCTCCTGCCTCAGCCTCTGGAGTAGCTGGGATTACAGGCACACGCCACCATACCTGGCTACTTTTTTTGTATTTTGAGTAGAGATGGGGTTTTGCCATTTTGGCCAGGCTGGTCTCAAACTCCTGACTGCTGTAACTCCTTGTGATCCACCCCCCTTGGCCTCCCAAATTGCTGGGATTATAGGCGTGAGCCACTGCACCTGGCCTGATTCTATATTTTTATATGAAATTTGCTAATTTTTAGATGTTGGCTATTCCAACATTTGAAAAATCTGTGATGAGTGAAATAAAGCACTTCTTCAGGCTGACATGGCTTTGGTTTAAACTCTGTCCACATTTCTCCAGGTTTGTTGGGGTGGTGTACAAGGCCTTTCTGAATCTGAACACAACCTTATCCTTCCATGCAGTTGGCATTCCAGCCATTTGGAACCTACTGCCCTTCCTGGACCAGAGCGTACTTTTTCGGCTCTTGGTGCCTTTACGAATTCTGTTTTCTCTCTTTCTCACTCTTTTGCACCTGAAATCCTTTTACTTCTGAGAGTCTGGTAGACATCACCACCTGTGTAAAACCTTCTCTGTTTGCACCAGGCTAACATAGCCACTCCCTCTTCTGTGAAGGTGGATGTGTGCCTTGCTTTGTGACTCCTGTTACATAGGATTGTAATGATTTTTTTTCTTTTGAGACATTCTAGCTTTGTCACCAGGCTGGAGTGCAGTGGTGTGATCCCGGCTCACTGCAACATTGACCTCCTGGGTTCAAGCGATTCTCCTGCCTCAGCCTCCTGAGTAGCTGGGACTACAGGTGTGCGCCACCACACCAGCTAGTTTTTGTATTTTTAGTAGAGACAGGGTTTCATCATGTTGGCTAGGATGGTCTCTATCTCTTGACCTTGTGATCTGCCTGCCTTGGCCTCCCAAAGTGAGTCACTGGGCCCTGCCATGATTTTTTTTTTTTTAATCCAGAAGTCTCTCTTCTCCACTGGGACATTGGGAAGACAAAAGCTGTACAATATTCATGTTTTTACAATAGTGTCTGGAGCACAGTAGATGCTCAGAAATAGTTGAGGAATGAAGAAAATGAAAGAATGATGGGTTAGGCCCATGAATGTGTGAGATCAGGTCCAGGCCGTGACAAGTGAGAAGAAGGGAGGTGTTCAGGAGACCCTTAAGGTGACGGATACCCAGTTAGGCATGGAGAGAACGGCAGAGTCAAGTTTACTGTGAATCCATGGTTTTGATGGGGACAGAGATCGGAGTTGATGCTATTGCCACGTCTTGGCAGAAGGAAAAGGGAGGAAACGTAGTTGATTTGCGTTTTGTAGCCTTAATGAAAATACGTGCCATTCAACTTTGTTTGTGTACTCTTTAACCTCTCAGCCTTGGCGTGTGTTGGTCTCTTGCGTTCCATAAGGGTCCTTGCTGTCAGCAACGGAGCAGATGTCTCTGGAACTGAGGATCTGGGTGTGACCCTTGCTGCCCCTGCCTGGCGCTGCCGTGATCATGGTCATTACTGAGGGCACTGTTGATAGGAGGAGAAAGAAGGGGATGCCTGGCACAGTGCGAGTCTTGGCCCCACGGCTCTGCTCCCACCAGCACCCCCTCTCCCGGTAAGAAGAGAGAGGCTGCTTTCAGCAGAGGAGCTTTATACCCTTCGGCTTTTGAAGAGACTTTATGTAATATTTATAAAAGGGGAGAATGGCTTAGCTATTTCGGTTCAGCTCTGTTATCTCTTTGAAGCCTTGGCTTTTATTAAGGAAGAAAAGATAGACACTTGCTTCCTGAAAAAACATGTTTCTGGTATAACATTAGGTGGTGAAAAGCGAGATCATTCTAAAATTTTCCTAAAGAAGTAGCTAACGAAGAATAACAGTATATTTTTTGGGAAGTTGGGCGGAAGTGAATTTGATTTCCAGATTCCACCTTCTCTGGCTTCTGTAGCATTGACCCAAGGCAGCTCTCTGCAAACTCCCTGACTGCGGGACTCCTTGGAGGCTAGAGAGTTCCAGAATCCTCTTCGGAGCCTCCACCAGGACTCAGTTCTCAGGAGTGCATACACAGTGTCACCGTGCTTAATATGGGCAAGTATTAAAATATTTCACATGGCTATGTTAGTATAAGAATTTTTGTTTTCTGCAAACAGGGTCTTGCTGTGACACCCAGGCTGGAGTGCAGTGGTGCAATCACGGCTCACTGCAGCCTCTACCTCCCAGGCTCAAGTGATCCTCCCACCTCAGCCTCCCGAGTAGCTGGGACTATAGGTACACACCACCATGCCTGGCTAATGGTTCCCCTCGCCCTGTACAGATGGGGTATTGCTACACTGCCCAGGTTGGCCTCAAACTCCTGGGCTCAGGGCATCCTCCCATCTTGACCACCTAAAGTGCTGGCATTACAGATGTGAGCCACCACACCCAACCTCCATGTTCCTTTACTGACAAAATTTTAGCTGTAACCAGGAAGTTTCATATATTAGTATCCAGAATAATCCTGAGGAACACTTAACTTGCACGTACAGAAAATGGTTTTCTTACATCTCAGGCTTTCCCTTCATTATTCTTTCGTTAATTTCTCAAAAGGTGAGAATTAAGCTTTGAAGATAACAGGAAGGTTTTGAACTATTAAGCATGTGAGATGCCTGTCTTTCTTATCGGGTTAGTTGTATCTTATAACGCAGCACTTCCTTAGAGAAATTACCTTTGAAACATGTTTTGAGTCGTTTGGGTACCAAGAGCTTTCTGTTGAGGAAATTTCTTTGGCTGGAGACAGATAACAGGCCGGTTCTATAGTTTTCTAGCAGCCCAGCAGATTCTAGAAATGCTCAGTTCTGACCATGAGAGGCAGAGGGGTACAGAGCATATGAGGGGAACTTGGATTTGGATAGATGTGGGTTCAAATTCTGCTACTTAGTACTGTGTAACATTAGAGAAGCTACTTAACCTCTCTGAGCCTCAAGTTCCTTATCAAATGGTACCCTAAGTAACCATTTCATAGGATTGGTTTAATGGTTCACCTTAAATGAAATAATACATTTTAAATGTTAGTTAGTAACTAGTTAGTGTTAGATGCAATAATACACATTAAATGTTAACTATTAATGTGAATATCCAGATATAGGCCCCTATGCTTCAGACATACCCAGTTCCAACATAGTCAGTGGCTTGAACCAAGATTTTCGCTTGGATAATTAGACTGGATAGGGCATTTGTATCAGGTGTTGGAATTTTTTCTGTGACTTATTAGAACCCGTAATGTTTGGCGCTTTTGCCTAGTGTTCTAATTGATTTAGTTAGCTGTTTATTTAAAATTTATCCTAATTTATTTTCCATCATTGTGTTTTAACATGGCATGCAGTTTGCACATGCATTCTCCTTAAAGCTTCCAAGAAGACAAGTGTGGGCAATAGAGCAAGACTCCAGCTCTACAAAAGATCAAAAAATCCGCTGAGGGGGTATGCAAGCCTGTGTTCCCAGCTGTCAGGAAGCTGTGATGGGAGGATTGCTTAGGGCCAGGAGTTTGAGTCTGCTGTGAGCTGTCATCGTGTCACTGGGTGACAGGCAACCCACAGAATAAGACCTTGTCTC
>NW_016107376.1:3413755-3512287 GCF_001604975.1 Cebus imitator
TTTTTTGAAGGGCCCTGTAATCAGCTTCCATTTCCATAGAGACAGAATCCCAGCTGAAGCCACTGGAACTTCCTTCCTTTTCATTTCTCTCCTTTTTATTTTATTTTAATTTTTTTTTTGAGACAGTCTCACTCTGCTGCCCAGGCTGGAGTGCAGTGGTGCAATCTCGGCTCATTGCAACCCCCAGGTTCAAGCAATTCTCCTGCTTCAGCCTCCTGAGTAGCTGGGATTACAGGCATGTGCCACCACACCTAGCTAATTTTTGTATTTTTAGTAGAGATGGGATTTCACCATGTTGGCCAGGACAGTCTCGATCCACCCACCTTGGCCTCCCAAAGTGTTGGGATTATAGGCGTCGGCCACTGTGCCTGGCCTCATTTCTCTTATTTGTTTCCTGATTTTTTAATCTCTTTGGGTTTATTGCCCTCTCTGGGTGGTCAAGCCTTTATCTTTTTTTTTTTTTTTTTTTCCTGGTTAGACTAAAGTATTTTTCAGATAAAGCTTTAAAAAAAAAAAACCTGCTTTCAAGGGAATGGTCTTTCTAAAGGACCAGGCAAAATAATAAACAAATACGATCATGGGTTATCTGGAAGAGCTATGTCAGAGGCCTTGTTAAGCCTGGAACACATGCTATCCGTATAGACCTTCTTTGGAGAAAGATAAAACAGCTGGGGAGAACCTGTAATTTTAGCTATAATCTTTATTCACACCATTTATGGTTTTTTGTTTGTTTTGAGATGGAGCCTTGCTCTGTCGCCCAGGCTGTACGATCTTAGCTCACCATAGCCTCCACCTCTTGCGTTCAAGCAATTCTCCTGCCTCAGCCTCCTGAGTAGCTGGGATTACAGATATGTGCCACCTTGCCCAGAGAATTTTTGTATTTTTAGTAGAGATGGGGTTTCACCGTGTTGGCCAGGTTGGTCTTGAAGTCCTGACCTCAAGTGATGTGCCCGCTTTCAGTCTCAGAATTCCTGACCTCAAGTGATCTGCCCGCCTCGTCCTCCCAAAGTGCTGGGATTCCAGGTGTGAGTCACCACGTCCCGCCTCACGGTCATTTATGTTTTCATTCCTCCAGGTTGTGTGTATGTGCCCACCTTTGTGTTTTTAAACATGCTGCATCTTGGCCTGGGAAGCCCTTTTCCCGTTTCTCTCTCTAGCTAGCCCTTGCCCTCTTGTCAGTGCTTGTTGAAAAAAAGAAGGAATTGTCTATTCACATGACTACATTGCATGTCATCTCCTCCAGGAAGCCCCTCGAGTATACTCAGTTTTGACCCACCATCCCATCCAACCTAGCTGAAGTGTCACTCTGCTTGGTGTCGTGCTTGGGAAAAGTTTACTGAAGGAAGAATGTTACTGCTTTTAGTTAAGAAACTCAGGTTAGCTAAGATAGAAAGCGTAGCTCTGGAGAGAGAGCATGTACTCTGTCTCCTTCCTGCAGGCTTCTCTGTGGTTTTTGGAGGGAAGCAGTTTCCACCTATCAGGAACAAGATGGAACTGACAACTTCTATTTTTGATTGGAGGATAGGGTTAAAACTGGAAATGTTTCATTGAAACAAAACTTATAACCCCTTTGATATAACTGAACCAGCAATGACATTTGACTGTTTTTCAGTCCTGTGACATACTGGCCCCCAGTGGCCACAGTGGCTTTTTTGTAAGCATCTTTTTTTGTGTGTTACTAGCTGTGTAACCTTAGGCAAGTTGCTTTACCTCATCTGTAAAATGGGAATAATAAGAGCACCTCAGAGGGCCATTGTGAGTTATTACCTAGAAGGGCCTCGTGTACCACCTGGCACCTATAGGTCTTAATAATGCGGGCTATTATTAGTATAGTCGCGCCTCACTTGATGGGATCTGTTATGAGAAACGCGTAATAAGATTTTGTCACTAAGGCTTTTAGGCTACCAGCTGGCACAGCATGGGACTGTACCGAATACCACAGGGAATTGTAACACAGTGGTGAGTATTTGTGTCTTTAACTATAGAAAAGTGCAGTAAAAATACAGAATATTATTGTAGTCTCATGGGACTACTGACACATTTGTGGTCCTTGTTGGTTTGTTTTTTGGGACAAGGTCTCACTGTGCTGCCCAGGCTGGACTACAGTGGCGTGATCTCGCCTCACCGTAGCCTCGGCTTCCTGGCTTCAAGTGATCTTCCCACCTCAGCCTCCCAAGTAACTTACACTACGGGCACATGCTACCACTCCTGGCTGATTTTTGTAACTTTCGTAGGATGGGGTTTTGCCGTGTCTCCCAGACTGGTCTTGAACTCCTGGACTCAAGCGATCTGCCTGCCCCTGCCTCCCAGGTGGTCTGTTGTAGAGTGAAACATCATTAAATGGTGCATGACCTTTTTTTTTTTTTTTTTTCCTTGAGATGGAGTCTCGCTCTGGCTCTGTCGCCAGGCTAGAGCGTAGTGGCACAATCTGGGCTCACTGCAACCTCCGCCTCCCAGTTTCAAGCGAGTCTCCTGCCTCAGCCTCCCGAGTAGCTGAGAATACAGGCGCCTGCCACCACGCCCACCTAATTATTGTATTTTTAGTAGAGATGGGGTTTTACCAGGTTGGCGAGGATTGTCTTGATCTCTTGACCTCGTGATCCGCCCACCTCGGCCTCCCAAAGTGCTGGGATTACAGACATGAGCCGCCATGCCCAGTTGGTGCATGACTATTTTACAAACTGGTTTATCTGTGATGGTATAACAAATGCAAAACAGTATCTCTTTATTTCTTGGGAATCTGGGTGATGGTGCGTCTCAGTAGCCTTTGCCCACGTCTCGTGGTCTCATTGTGCCAGCACACCTGCTGCCCGATTCCTCACCTGATTCAGAATTCCCAGAAGTTGGGAGGCTGGGCCCAGTGTGCTGGGGTCAGGAGGAGCAGCCATGGCCACACACTGGTGAGTTCGGAGCTGTGGCTGGCACAGGCAGTGGCGGGGGAACAGCAGCAGGGTTTTCACTGAGGTGGTACTTGTGGCCGAGGCTGCGTTGAAAATGACAGACATGCCTTGAAAACTGGGCATTTTCCCCCCACTAATAAATAAAATCCTGGATGTCCTGCAATAACTGTTTCTTGATATGTTTTATGCTAGGTGTTATGCAAGCAGAGTCCGTTTGGGAGTTTATATTGAATTTTATTATTTCTGTTTTTTTTAAGGTTTTTATTTTTTGAGACACGGTCTCACTCGGTTGCCCATTCTGGAGCACAGTGGTGTGATTTTGGCTTACTGCCACCTCCACCTCCCTGGTTCAAGCGATTCTCTTGCCTCTGCCTCCCAAGTAGTTGGGATTACAGGCACCCACCCCCATGCCAGCTACTTTTTGTATTTTTAGTAGGGACGGGGTTTTGCCATGTTGGCCAGGCCCTTCTCCAACTCCTGACCTCAAGTGATCCTCCTGCCTCGGCCTCCCAAATTGCTGGGGTTACAGGCATGAGCATTGTGCCTGGCTTTATATTGAATTTTAAAATTATCTAGTGATAAATTATTTTTTGCTCTGTTAAGATGACTATAAGGTATTTATTAGATGTGGAGTAGTTATATTTTCACCATAAGAAACCATAACACCCCCGCTTTGCACCGTAGCCCCTGCTACAATTGATATGAATAATAATTGAAAACCATACCCTATATTATTTGTTCATAAATTCACATGAACCTGGTTGAAAGAAAACATGATCTAGACACAGGGGATCCATTGTTACCGAGAAAAGCCTGGAGGTGACTTTTTGTAATGCTGCGTAAAGACCTCTTGCTGCTTTAAATAGCAAGCTTGTGCAGGTGGGCTAATTTTTTATTTTATTATTAACATTATTTTTTGAGACGGATTTTGCTCTTGCTGCTCAGGCTGGAGTTCAGTGGCACAATCTCGGCTCACTGCAACCTCCACCTCCTGGGTTCAAGTGATTCTGCTGCCCCAGTCTACTGAGTAGCTGGGATTACAGGCGTGCGCCACCATGCCCAGCTCATTTTGTATATTTTTAGTAGAGACGTGGTTTCTCCATGTTGGTCAGCCTGGTCTTGAACTCCCAGCCTCGGTGATCTGCCCGCCTCAGCCTCCCAACGTGCTGTGATTACAGGCGTGAGCCACCGCGCCTAGCCCATTTTTTATTTTTATTTTGTATTATACTTTAATGGGGTACATGTGCAGATCGTGCAGGATTGTTACATAGGTATACATCTGCCCCGGTGGTTGGAGGTACACATGGAGGTATACACATGCCATCCATCCCATTGTCATCTACATTAGGTATTTCTCCTAATGTTAGCCCTCCCTAATCTCCCCACCCCCTGCTGTCCCTCCCCTAGCTCCCGAACCCCCCAACAGGCCCCGGTATGTGATGTTCCCCTCCCTGTGTCCATGTGTTCTCATTGTTCAACGCCCACTTTTGCCAAAAGATAATGTAAAAATGTGGCCAAGAAGCAGTTGGGCTAGATCAAATGTGTGACCAGCAGGGGTCAGTGTTGAGCCTCCCCGTGCTGCTCCTGGGAGAGACTGGACACAGCCATCTGATCTCTCCCTTCAGGGACCTTTGCTGCCTCTACAGTTCTTCCACCTTCAGCTGTCATGCTCTTTCTTTGGGAACAGAGGTGGAATCTTAATGGCATTTCATCTGTGTAGCTGACAGTGAGAGAAATCTCACTTATGTCACAGTTAACCACAGCATCTGAGGTTGGCGTGTTTCACAGCTGCCTTGCGTGTGGCCTCCGAGTAGAGAAGGGCCGATCAGAGTATGTTTCTAATCAAAGGAAATGGAATTTGCAGTGTCCCCATTGAGCAGATTCCATCAGCATGTGTTGCTTAACGATGTAAAACGGTATTTCAGGTTTGAGGTGCTAGCAAAGCCCAAGAGGCCAAAAATAGGATGAATGGTACCTACTTTATTAATTTCCTAGGGCTACAAAACAAAGTACCGTGGGCTGAGTGGTTTCAATAACAGAAATATATTTCCCACAGTCCTGGAGGCTGGAAGTTCAAGAACATGGCATCAGCAGGGCTGGCTGCTCCTGAGGCCTGTCTCCTGGGCTTGCAGACGGCTGCCTTCTTGCTGAGTCCTCCCGTGGTGTTTCCTTTGCATCCCTGGTGTTGCGGTGTGTTCAGTTTCCTCTGCTCATAAGGACGACAGTCAGTTGGGATAAGGGTCCACCGTAAGGCCCTTATTTTAAATGAATCACCTCTTTAAAGGCCCTGTCTCCAAATATAGTCACATGTTGAGGTATCGGGATTGGGGCTTCAGCATGTGAGTTTCGGGGAGACATAGTTCAGCCCATAACACCTGGATTGGAGGTTCTCAAGTGACATAGACCCAAGTGCCTGTGCTGCAGTAAGTGCTTCTCACACTCCTGACATCCCTCTTTGGTTCACCTGATAATCGTCAGCATTTTATAGATGAGAAAGTAGAGAGCTCTCCAGATTGTTAAGTCCCCGGTGTCACTCAGGCAGTAGTGAAAACGGAGTTCACTTTTTTTTTTTTAGATGGAGTTTTGTTCTTGTGGCCCAGGTTAGAGTGCAGTGGCGTGATCTCGGCTCACTGCAGCCTCTACCTCCCGGGTTCAAGCGATTCTCCTGCCTCAGCCTCCCAAGTAGCTGGGATTATAGGCGCCTGCCACCCCGCTTAGCTAATTTTTGTATTTGTTAGTAGAGACGGGGTTTCACCATGTTGGCTAGGCTGGTCGCCAACTCCTGGCCTCAGGTGATCCTCCTGTCTTGGCCTCCCAAAGTGTTGGGATTACTGGCATGAGCCACCATGACAGGCCAGAGTTCACTCTTGAATGTATCTGAAAGCTTTGCTCTGTGATACTGACTGCTGTGTTGTCTCCTAGTCCTGAAGGGCTCACCGGGGCCAGGCTTGGATGCCAAGGAGAGGTGACTTCAGGGCCTGCCTTACCTTAAGGCATTCATTTTCAGAATTCTTTAAAACACTGTGTTAGGCAAATAGAACGTGTCATTGGCCTAGCCCTGCCAGCTTGGAAATTTGGGTGTACAGGATGGTTGCAGAGCTTTAACTGTTGAAGAAAACGTAAGCAGCAAGTTAATCTCCATCTGATGAATATTAGCAGAACTGTCCCCACCATCTTTATGGTTTCCTGAAAAACTGTTAATCTCAACAGAATGGAATGATGAGATGTGAGATCTTTTTATACCGTGTATTAATTCATTTTCTTCTGTCATCACACTTAGAACATTAGCTTAAAACATTACGTAGTGTCGTGCTGGAAAAGATGGTGTTGGGGAAATACTGGTTAGTGTATCAAACAGAATAAACCTGAATTACATCAAATGGTAGTTTTAGTTATAGTACCCATACCTCATAAAGATCCTTTTTATTTCATCTATTTCTCTGCATATCTATTAATTATTCCTTTGGACTCTGTGTTGCTTATACTTTTAAGGGTGATCCCGAATGAAAGGCACACATCAGAACAGGCAGTTACTTGGAAGGAGGCTTTGGCCTCTTAGGTTTTCAGGACGTACTGCAGGCTGGAGAGTGGTAATGTGGTTTGCAATCTCAGTATATGAATGGTGGCTTCTGTAAATTGGTTTTCTTAACAGCTGTAAGTGAGGCCTGGTGCAGTGGCCCATGCCTGTAATCCCAGCACTTTGGGAGGCTCAGGTGGGTGGATCATCTGAGGTCAGGATTTTGAGACCAGCCTGGCCAACATGGCAAAACCTTGTCTCTACTAAAAGTACGAGAATTAGCTGGGCATGGTGGCACCTATAATCCTAGCTACTGGGGAGGCTGAGGCAGGAGAATCGCTTGAACCTGGGAGGTGGAGGCTGCAGTGAGCTAAGATCACACCATTGCCCTCCAGCCTGGGTGATGAGTGAGATTCTGTTTCAAAATAAATAGTAAAACAGCTGTAAATGCTTAAGTGTTTAGGCTGTGTCAGTTAGTCATTACCCAAATAATTTATTATATATTCTACAAAGTTGTGCACCCTTTTTTAGGAAGATAAAAATAGACAATATGATTGAAATACCATGCCATCTCTGCATGGAATGTATTAACACATGCACACATTGACCATGGACCAGGCATTGTGCCAAGTCCTCTGTATGGATCAGTCCTTCAAACCTCACAATTTTATTATTGTTGTTGTCATTATCTAGTTCACAGCTAAGGAAACAAATTTAGGAAGCTTTATTAACTTGCTCAGAGTCACCCAGATAATAAGTGGTAGAGCCCAGATTTGATCCCATGCCAGCAGACTTCAGAAGCAATGTTCTTAGCTTATCCTGTTTTGCCTTACTTGTTTCTGACAGTCGTATGCGCACACCCTGTGGAGGAGGTGAAGATGAATGGCTAATTCAGGAAACGTGCTGAGTGCCTGTGGTCACCTTGCCATGTTCTAAAAGCCATGGGAGCTGCCCTGTCTGGGCTAATGATTCTGTATCGATTTACGAATGCACTCAGGGCTACAGCCTACCTATGCCTACACCATTTGAGCCAGGGAAACAGGAACCTTCATCTTCCCCAAATATTTACGCAGAGATAATCTACTCCAAAAGCTTTATTGAAGTCTTCATATGGATAAGTGCATACAGGACGGTACAAGTTGACAGATTTCAAAGCAAGAAACGTCATCAGCAGGTTGGGAGCTCCTGCTCCTCCCAGTCACTCTCCCTTTAAGTCATGAGACTGCCAGCCTCGTGTAGACCGGTAGTTCAGATGGAAATAGGTAACAGACTGCAAGGCTTTTACTTAACTTCTTCTATTCCTTATCTTGGCCTCCTCCCTTCCACTCAGAACCTTGCCTCTCACAGATACGGGTGTTGATGGAATTAGAATATCTCATAGTCACATATTTGGTAACTATTATGCAATAAACAATACTAATTTTACTAATGCCAGTATTGCTGAAAACAATTGTTTTATGCATATGCTATCTTCTTTCTTGTTTAAAAAAAAACAAAAAACAAAAAAAAAACTAGGCTTTATCCAGTCTATCATTGATGGGCATTTGGGTTGGTTCCAAGTCTTTGCTACTGTGAACAGTGCCGCAGTAAACATAGGTGTGCATGTGTCTTTATGATAGAATGATTTATAATCCTTTGGGTATATACCCAGTAATGGGATTGCTGGGTCAAATGGTATTTCATCTGCACATGTACCCAGAACTTAAAGTATAATTTAAAAAAACCTAACAAACTAGGCTGTTTTTTTTAAGAGCAGTTTTCGATTTGCAGAGAACTGGAGCAGGAAGTACAGCTGCACGTCTCTCCTCCATCCCCCTTTCCTCGTTTCCCATGTTAACATCTTGCATTGGCGTGTTACATTTGCTGTGATTGCCGAACCAATGTTGTTGAAATATTGTTATTATTTTTATTTAGTTTTTGAGACTTAGTCTCGCCTTTACCACCCAGGCTGGAGTGCAATGGTGTGATTTCGCCTCACTGCAACCTCCGCTTCCCAGGTTCAAGCAGTTCTCCTGCCTCAGTATCCTGAGTAGCTGGGATTACAGGCACGTGCCATCACGCCGGCTAATTTTTAAAAAATTTTTAGTAGAGATGGGGTTTCACCATGTTGGCCAGGCTGTTGACGCATTATTATTAACTAAAGTTTTTTTTTTTTTTTCTTTTTTTGAGACGGAGTTTCCTTCTTGTTACCCAGGCTGGAGTGCAGTGGCGTGATCTCGGCTCACCGCAACCTCCGCTTCCTGGGTTCAAGCAATTCTCCTGCCTTAGCCTCCCTGGGACTACAGGCATGCGCCACCATGCCCAGCTAATTTTTGTATTTTTAGTAGAGACGGGGTTTCACCATGTTGACCAGGATGGTCTCGATCTCTTGACCTCATGATCCACCTGCCTCGGCCTCCCAAACTGCTGGGATTATAGGCGTGAGCCACCACGCCCGGCCTTATTAACTAAAGTTTATAGCTAACTTCAGGGTTCTCTCTATATAGTATAGTTTTATGGGTTTTGACAAATGAATGTCACTTATTCCCCATTACAGTATCATATGGAACAGTTTCACTGCCCTAAAAATCCTCTCTGCTCTACCTCTTCATCTCCTCTCCCTCATTATCTACCTCCAAAACCTCAGACAACCACGGATATGTTACAGTTTGCCTTCGTCTCTATAATTTTACCCTTGTCAGAATGTCATGCAGTTGGAATCATACAGTATATAGCCTTTACAGATTGACTATTTTGCTTAGCAATCTGCTTTTAAGATTCCTCCATGTCTTTTTGTGGTTTGATAGCTCATTTCTTTGTAGCAGTGAATAATACTCCATTGTCTGGATGTGCCACAGATTGCTTATCCATTCACCTGTTGGATGACATTTTGGCAGTTTCTGAATTTGGGCAATTATTCATAAAGCTGGTATAAACATTCTTGTGCAGATTTTTGTGTAGACACGATTTCAACACATTTGGGTGAATACTTAGGAATGTGATTAGTGGATTATGTGATAAGACTGTGTTTAGCTTTATGAGAAACTGTCAAACTGTCCTCTCATGTGGCTGTACCTTTTTGCATTCCACCAATAAAGAATGAGATTTCCTGTAGCTCCACATCCTCACCAGCATTTGGTGGTGTTGGTATTTTGGATTTTAGCCGTTTTAGTGGGTATGCGGTGGTATCTCACTATTGCCATTTGCAATTCCCTAATGACATATGATGCTGAGCATCTTTTCATATGCTTATTTGCCATATGTGTATCTTTTTTGGTGGGATGTCTGTTCAGACCTTTTATGTGTTTTTTAATTGGGTTGTTATTGTTGAGTTTTAAGTCTTTTTATATTTTAGATACCAGTTCTTTATCAGATATGTGTGTTGCAAATATTTTCTCCTTGTCTGAGTTGGTATTTCATTCCCTTAATGATAACTTACACAGAGCAGAAGTTTTTAATTATAATGAAGTCTCAGTTATCAAGTTTTTCCTTCATAAGTTGTGTCTTTGGTATTGTACCTAAGAGGTCATTGCCAAATCTCAGGTCAACTAGATTTTCTCCTTTGTTATATTTAGAAATTTGTGTTTTATATTAGGTCTGTGATTCATTCTGAGTTCATTTTCATGAAAGGTGTTAGGTATTTGTCTACATTGAGTTTTGTGTGTATTGATGTCCATCTGTTTCAGCACCATTTGATGAAAAGACTCTACTTTTCTCACCGAATTGCCTTTGCACTTTTGCCAAAGATTAGTTGATTATATTTGTGAGGTTCTATTTCTAGGCTGTTTAATTCCAGTGACCTATTTGTCTTATCGTTTCACCAGTACCATGCTGTCTTGTTACTATACTAAGTTTTGAAGTTGGGCAGTGTCATTGCGCCAACTGAATTTTCTTCAATATTGTATTGGCTGTTCTGCCTTTCCATGTAAATGTTGCTATCAGTTTGTTATTACCCATAAACCTGCTGGTATTTTGACTAGAGTTGGTATGTAGATCAACTTGGAAATAACTGACATCAAAACAATGTTGAGTCTTCCTATTCATGAACATGGGATATCTCGCTGTTTATTTAGGTATTTGATTCCTTTCATACTAGTTTTGAAGCTTTTCTGATATAGATTTGGTACATATTTTGTTAGCTCTGTATCTAAATATTTCATTTGTTTGGCATTAATGTAAATGATGTGTTTTTAATTTAAATTTCTAGTTGTTTATATAGAAAAGCAATTGCCTTTGTATGTTGTATCCTGCAACTTTACTGTAGTTATTAGTTTAAGTTCTTTTTTGTTGATTCTTTGGGATTTTCTACATAGACATCATATTATCTGTGGACAAGACAGTTTTAATTCATCCTTCCCAATCTACATACATTTTGTTGCTTTTTCTTATCTTTCTGCATTAACTAGTACTTGCAATATGACTTTGGTTAGAAGTGGTGATAGGGGACATCCTTGCCTCGTCCCCAGTCATAGTAGGAGAGTATCTCGTTCCTTACCGTTGAGTATCATGTTAATTGTAGGGTTTTTGTAGATATTTTTTATTAAGTTGAGAAAGTTCTCCTCTATTCCTAGTTTGCTAAGAGTTTTTAATGGGTGTTGGATTTTGTCCAGTGCTTTTTCTGCATCTATGGATGTAATCGTATCAATTTTCTTCTTTCGCCTGTTAGAAGTGATGGATTGCTTTTATTTTTGAATTTGATTCACCTTTGCATACCTGGAGTAAGTTCCATTTGGTCATTGTGTATACTCTTATTTGTTTCTTTGTTTGTTTGTTTTCTGAGATGAAGTTTTGCTCTTGTTGCCCAGGCTAGAGTATAATGACATGATTTTGGCTTACTGTGACCTCAGCCTCCCAGATTTAAGCAATTCTCCTGCCTCAGCCTCCTGAGTAGTTGGGATTACAGGCGCATGCCACCATGCCCAACTAATTTTTTGTATTTTTTTGTAGAGACAGGGTTTCACCATGTTGGCCAGGCTGGTCTCAAACTCCTGACTTCAGGTAATCCACCTGCCTTGGCCTCCAAAGTACAGGGATTACAAGCATGAGCCACCATGCCCAGCCTGTATATACTTTTAATACATTTTTGAATTTATTTGCTAATGCTTTATTGAGGATTTTTGTATCTATGCTCATGAGAGATATTAGTCTATAGTTTCTCCTTTTTTGTAATGTCTTTGGCTTAATGCTGGCCTCATAGAATGAATTAGGAATTGTTCTCTTTGCTTCTATTTTCTGAAAGGTATTGTAGAGAATTAGTATAATTTCTTTCTTAAATGTTTGGTAGAATTCATGACTAAACCTATCTGGGCATGGTGCTTTCTATTTTAGAAGGTTATTAATGTTAATTTTTGATTCAATTTTGTTTAATAGACTTAAGCCTACTCAAATGATCTGTTTCTCCCTGTGTGAGTTTTGGTAGATTATGTCTTTCCAGCAGTTGGTCCATTTTATCTAAGCTACAACATTTTTGGACGTAGAGTTGTTTATAATGTTACTGTATTATCCCTTTAACATCCATGAAATCAGTAGTAATAGCCCTTCTTTCATTTGTTGTTAGATTCTTTTTTTTTTTTTTTTTGCCTCCTCAGAGGATTACCAATTTTATTGACCTTTTCCAAAAACCAGTTTTTGGACTCAGATTTTCTCTATGGATTTCTCCTTTTAAATATCACTGATTTCTGCCCTAATTTTTATTAATTTTTTTCTGTTTACTTGTAGTTCGATTGATGCTCATTTTTCTTCTTTCCTAGGCTGCAAGTTTAGATCATTGATTTTTTTTAGGTTGGTGAAGAAGTAATTGCCATTTTGCCACTTTGCACCAACCTGATAGAACTTTCTTGTTTTGTAATACATGTAGTTAATGCTTTGCGTTTCCTTTAGCATTGATTTTGCTGTAGTTCACAAATTCTGATAAGTAGTATTCTCATTTTCATTTAATTAAATTTTTTTTTTTTTTTTGATGAGGGAGTCTCGCAGTGTCACCCAGGCAGCGGTGCGATCTCGGTTCACTGCAGTTTCCGCCCGTGTTCAAGCAGTTCTCCTGCCTCAGCCTCCCGAGTAGCTGGGACTACAGGCATGCGCCACCACACCCAGCTAATTTTTTTGTATTTTTAGTAGAGACAGGGTTTCACCAGGTGTTGGCCAGGATGGTCTCAATCTTTCCACCTGCCTTGGCCTCCCAAAGTGCTGGGATTACAGGCATAAGCCACCATGCCCGGCCATTTCATTAAAATATTTTTAAACATTTTTTGAGATTTCTTTGACGTGTTATTTAGAAATACGTTGTTAATGTCCAGATGTTTTGGGATTTTTCAGCTATCTTTCTGTTTGATTTCTAGTTTAATTCCAATGTGGACGGAGAGCATATGTTGTACGATTTCTGTTCTCTTAAGTTTCAGGGGTATTTTATGGCCCAGAATGTGGTCTATGTTGATGAATGTTCTGTGCAAGCTTCAGAAGAATAAGTATTTTTCTCTTGGATGAAGTAGTCTGTAGATGTCAATTATGGCCAGTTGACCAATGGTGATGTTGTGTTTTTAACTCTGTCCTTACTGGTTTTCTGCCTGTTGGATCTATCAGTTACTAATAGAATGGAGTTTTGAAGTCTCCAAGTATAATACAGTAGTGGATTTGTTTCTTTCTCTGCATTTCTATAAGTTCTTGTCTTATGCGTTTTGACACTGTTGTTAGATGCATACACATTAAGAATTACTGTTTTCTTGCAAAGTTTACCTTTTAATCATTATGTAATACCCCTTTTTATTTCTGATAATCTTCTTTGCTTTGAAGTCAGCTTTGTCTGAAATTAACATGACAACTCCAGCTTGCTTCCGCTTAGCGTTCAGTGTCATGTATCTTTCTCCATCCCTTTTCTTTTATATCTATATTTTATATTTAAATTTAAGTATTAAATTTAATATATTTTAATATTTAATATTTATAAGTGGATTTTATATTTAAAGTGGATTTTTCATAGATAGCATATAGTTAGATCCTGTTTCTTTAAAAAATCCACTCAGTCTTTTCATTGACATGTTTGGTTATTAACATTTAATGTGATCATTTATATTAGATCAATACCGACATAAGTGTTTTCTGTTCTTGCCCTTGTTTGTTTCGTCTTCCACTCGTTTTCTGCTTTCTGTGGCTTTAATTGAGCATTTTGTATGATTTCATTTTCTCACCTCACAACATACTTCATTTTCTCTCCTCTTGGCAAATTTACATTAAAAATTTATTTTTTTTCAGAAGGAAGATAAGGCAAGGAATAAAAACTTCTTAATGATGGCCCTAGAGTTTGCAAAATACATTTACAACTAATCTTAACTCACTTTTAAATAACACTGTGCCACTTCAGAGCCAATGCAGGTAACTTAAAATCAAACATTTCCAGTTCCTTCCTGTTTTTCTTTATAAAGTTGCTATCATTCATTTCACTTATCCATAAACTAAAATCAACCAACACATTGTTGCTGTTACTATTTTGAACAGTCAGTGATCTGTTAGATTAAGAACAATAAACTATTTTATATTACTTTTTTTTCATTCTTTAACACTCTTCCTGTTTTCTGCTGTATCATTTTTATTCTCTGGGACTAGCTTGTTTTAACACATTTTATGTCTCTTCAGTTTTTATTTTGGTAAGAGTGTTTCTTCTTTATATTTGACGGATAATTGTATTGAATACAGGATTCTAGATGGGAGGTTTTTTTTTCCATCAGCACTTTAAATGTTTTACCCCACTCTCTTTGTGCTTGCATGGTTTCTTAAGAAAAGTCCAGTGTAAGTCTTATTCTGGTTTCTTTATTGGTAAGATTTTTTTTTTCCCTCTGACTTCCTTCAATATTTTGTCTTTGACTTTCTATAGTTTGAATGTGATATGTGTAGGTATAGATTTTTTGGTAATTACTCATTTTTGTGTTCTCTGAGCTTCTTGGATATGTAGTTTGGTCTCTGTCTTTGATTTTGGAAAATTCTGAGTTATTTTGATATTATTTTCT
Organism: Cebus imitator; assembly: GCF_001604975.1. Classification (NCBI taxonomy): domain Eukaryota; kingdom Metazoa; phylum Chordata; class Mammalia; order Primates; family Cebidae; genus Cebus; species Cebus imitator. The sequence continues at coordinate 3,428,152 of NW_016107376.1, forward strand.
GTTCCTTTTTCTCTTCTTGTATTCCCTTTATGTGTGTGTTATGCCTTTTGCAATTATCCCATTGTCCTTAAGTATTCTGTTTCACTTTTCCCCTATTCTTTTTTCTCTTTGCTTTTTGGTTTAGGAAGTTTCTGTTGACATGTCTTCAAGATCACCGATTCTTTCCTTGGCTGTATCCATTCTACTAAGGAACCAGTCAGAGGCCCTCTTTATTTCTGCTGCAGTGTTTCTGATCTCTAGCATTTCCTTTCAGTTCTGTCTTAAGGCTTTTGTCTCTGTTGACATTACCCGTCTTTTATGCATGTTGTCATATCAATCATAGTAATTTTAAAGTCCCAGTCAGATAACTTAAAAATACCTGCTGTCTCTGAGTGTGTTCTTTTTATTCTATTGAAGCACTCAGTGAATTGGGTATTGCTCACCTGCGTTGGTGAGGGAGGGTCTTCTCTTCTCAGTCCCCTGATTCAAATGCTAATCTCTTCTGGAAACACCCTCACAGACCCTGCAAAAGAACATCATACCAGCCATCTGGGTATCATAGCCCAATCAAGTGGACAAATAACATTCACCATCACCTTCTGTACTGCATGCTAGTGTTTTATTTCATCTTCTTATTGCGGAGTAAGCTCATTGAGGGCAGCAACTGTGTCTCACTCATATTCTATCCCTGTCCCACTAAGGAAGTACAGTGGCATGCAAAGTAGTTGTAACTCACAACTACTTTGTTGTGATGGTTTTGTTAATAGCATCCAATGACGGCATATTTTAAGTGGCCTAATATATTTTCTCTTTAATTCTCCCAGGCATCTTCAGAAATACAGTTTTTCTTTGCATTTTTTTCCTGGAGCAAAAACTATAAAAGGATGTGTTTGGCCGTGAATGATGTGGGCTCCGTAATTTAAATACCAGTGTCTTGGGTCTGTCTTCCTTCTTAATGTCCTCATGGACTGAAAGACACCAATTAGTGAGCAGCTCATGGGGGATTCTCAAGATACATGAATTCTCTGCCCTTAGGTGTAGAAATAGAGGCTATCTTTTCTCAGTTGTCATATATGTTAAATTGTTTTATTGTTGATTGAGAGAAGTGTGATTTGTGATCGGTAGACTCTGTCTGTAAATGCTAGAATTCAGTAAGGTGATCAATTCTTGTGAAAACCTTCTGAAGACTTGCAGTAATCCTGCACGATAATTAGTTGTGAAATAAGGAAAGGCTTTCATCCCACAGTGAAATTTTTAAAGTTTTAACTTATGAACAAAATTCAAAAGAAAGGTTTTTATGATTCTGGTTGTGTTGATGAATATGATATTTATTTATTGACGTCAAACATTGTCTGTCTTCATTTTAATATATTGTCAGATCCTGCATATGTAAGTACATCAGAATCTGTGTCCTGCTACCAAGGGTGAAATAACTTCAGCCATGCGACACGGGCAGACATTTTAAGCCGCATCACGGAGACACAGAGCTCAAGTTGGTCAGCACTGCTGCTCGGTGCTGACATCTGGCTAGCTCCCACAGTCCTGTGGAGCCTCTGATGAGGGTTATTTAAGGCTGTGGCTGTTTCTAGTCCACCAGGGAGCCAGAATGAAAAAGCCATTTCACTATGCTACATGTTAAGTTAATTCTTTGTAGTCTAGACCCCTTGGATGATTTGAATTAACATGGCTGTCTCTGTGCATAGCTGCAGAGGGTTCTGTCCACATTATCTAGACATGATGATTCTTTTTCTAGGAGTTTTAGTTTTTTGATTTTTCTGTTATTTTTTTTTGAGACGGAGTCTTGCTGTGTCGCCCAGGCTGGAGTGCAGTGGTGTGATGTCGGCTCACTGCGATCTCTGCCTTCTGGGTTCCAGTGATTCTCCAGCCTCAGCCTCCCAGGCGGCTGGAACTGCAGGTGTGCACCACCACACTGGACTAGTTTATTGTATTTATTGTATTTCAGTAGAGATGGGGTTTCACCATGTTGAACAGGCTGGTCTCATACTCCTGACCTCAGGCAGTCTGCCCACTTTGGCCTCCCAAAGTGCTGGGATTATAGGCATGAGCCACCACACCTGGCCAGCTCTTTGATTTTTTTTTTTTTTTTTTTTTTAATTTTTTGAGACAGGTGGCTCATGCCTGTAATCCCAGCACTTTAGGTGGCCAAGGCAGGCAGATCACCTGAAGTCACGAGTTCGAGACCAGCCTGGCCAACATGGTAAAACCCCATTTCTACTAAAAACAAAAATTAGCTGGGCGTGGTAGTGCACACCTGTAATCCCAGCTATTTGGGAGGCTGTGGCAGAAGAACTGCCTGAACCTGAGAGGTGGAGGTTACAGTGAGCCGAGATCACGCCACTGCACTCCAACCAGTTATTTGATTTTTCTGAATTTACTCCATTAAAATACTGACCACTCCTTCCACGTTCTATCCTGTATTAGTACGCTCTCACACTGCTATAAAGAACTACTTAAGGCTTGACAATTTTTGAAGAAAAAAGGTTTAATTGACTCACAATCCCACGGGGTATACCAGAAGCATGGCTGGGAGGCCTTAGAAAACTTACAATCGTGGTGGAAGGTGAAGGGGAAGCAAGCACATGTTCGTCCCGGGAGAAGGAGAAAGAGCAAAGCGGGAGATGCTAACACACTCTCAGACAACCAGGTCTTGTGAGAACTTACCATCATGAGAACGGCAAGGGGGAAATCCACCCCCCGATTGTGTCCCTTCCCACCAGGTCCCTCCCTCAACACAGAGGATTACAATTCAACGTGAAGTTTAGGAGGGGACACAGAGCCAGACCCCGTGTTATGCCTTCCCTGTGTTTCATGCCTGTGCTCAGATAAGCCTGGGATTGCCTCTGTCACCCCGGGTTGCATAGGTCCCCTGGGTGCATGGTGTACCCTCTACCCTAAAGCATTTCTCAGTTTCTCACCCTACGATAAGTAGCATCTCTTTCTGAAACGCCATGGTCCTTGTAAATCTACCCCTCTGTGTCCATGATCCTTTTATACCTAGCATGTTAGGTTATTGGCCCATATTCGCTGTTCCCTAAGTTGGGTGACTGTGTAGTTTATCCTCCAAACCAGGACATTATTTTTGGAGGGATAGCTGGTGTAATCCGAGACCATTCCAGGCTAATCAGGATATCTGGTCAGTGATGCTTCTAAGACTCTCCAAGGTAGAGACGGCTGGCGCTCTGAGTGTGATCGGTAAATATCCAGTCAATAAGTGCCTGTGTGAGTCCTTGATTGTCTTTCTTGTGAAATTATCGAACCAACTAGTTCCTTTTGGGCATTTTCCTGCTGATTCCCTTCCTGACTCGAGAATAAAAGATCATAAATCTTTTTTGATTTATGATCAAAAGATATGAGCAACGTCACCCCGCGCCCAGACCCCACAAACGCTGCCCTCCCAATGATTTTGCTTCCCACTGCTCATTTTGGCCTGATCCAACATTCACCTAAATGACACTCCTAAAGAGGCTAGAGATAGAACGATAGCCAAGGCCCTGTGGCATTTAACTGTACACATCAACACGTTTTCTTAGTGATTGAGTTGAATTTTGAAACGTATTCTACTCTGAAAGTGCCTGGGCAAAGCATTGTTGAATATTGCTTTAGGAATTTTAGTAACAGTTTGTTCTCGCTGTTCTGGGGGAGCTCATTCCGAACAGTTTCTGGTTAGCAGGACCATTAGAGGATTATTAACACAGTAGAAAATCTGCCAGGGTGTGATTACGGTCAGCAAGGCACCGGTAGCTGGTCAGTGGTACCGCCTGCTCCCATTTTTCCCCAACATGTTCGACGGGGGCGGCTTTTGTGCTTTTAAATAACCTGTTCTATTTTGGTAGGCCTTTTCTCCCTTCTTTTCTAACAGCGCAGTTTGCATACAAGACTCACAATGAACTCACCATTCCCGAGTGGAAAGGAGTGACCGGTTGTATAAACACGTCTGTCGCCCCTTGGTCTTCGCGTGTCTGGGCTTTGTGGGGGTCTGTTGATTCTTTGAACTTAACTGCCCTCCCTGCAGACCCGAACTGCAGTCCTTTGTTGCCCTAAATATTTTTCTCAAAGATCTTTTATTAACTTTTTCTTTTCTGCTCTCGTCCTTCTCCCTCTTACCTACTTTAGCATGTGGCCCTGTGGCAAGAGTGAGAAAGAAAAATAAATTCTGGTGGTGTGATCGGGTGAGGCAACCACTGAATTTCTCTTCTCTATTAAAAAAAGAAAACACAACTTTTGAACTGTTTTGGTTTCTTCCCTGCTAAGTGTTTGTTGAAGGGACACAATGAAACGATTGAAAAGAACCTGTTTTCTCTCATTAAATCTGTCAATATGAACCTGAGCTTGTGAACTTTGCACTTTTTTGAGAAGAGCAACATTTTTTTCATTTCTAATTAGTTGCTCATGCTATTTTAGGAGAAATTAAGGCAGGGAAGATGGAGCACCATCAGTTTTCTTTTAATTTCAGTGACTTTCAGATGGACGGTCTATGGGTGTGAGAGACTGCTAATTTTCTGCCAGTCTGAGCTCTCCCATCTTTCTTGGTAATAAAACCCCTAATTTTTATCTGGCACATGGGCAGCCAGAAGCCAGCCTTGTACAGCTAGTGCTCGACTTACGACCACAGTCGGGACCACGGACCGGTCGTAACACGATTTGGTCGTAAGTTGAGTAGGCTATATGTACAGTTGAAATGGTGCATGCAGAGATGGTAGTGCTGCCAGAAGCTGGTCCGCACTGTTGTACGCCCAGCTGGGCAACGTTTGCGCTGCCAGACGCAGAGCAGTCGTGGCTAGTGATTGTGGTTGTAAACTCGAATGGTCGTAAGTAGCATAGGTGGTAAGTCAATCAATACCTGTAGCTAGGCATCACTGTGTTACTAAATTTTGATTACTTGCTTGTAAGTGGAAATGCCACGTCCAACTTCTTGGAAGTGTCCTAAAGGAGGAAGCCTTCTTTACCCTTTCCTTTTTCCTGAGAGGAATGTAGATGTGATGGCTGACCTCAGGCTGTCATCTTGGACTGTGAGGTGTGTTTTAGTCAGTTCAGGCTGCTATAACAAAAATTCTTTAGACTAGGTAACTTAATAGAAATTTTCTCCTCGTGGTTCTGAAAATCCAAGACCAACGTACTGACAGATTCAGTGTCCAGCGAGGGCTGTCTTACTGGTTTGTGGAAGACTACCTTCTTGTTACATCCTCATACAGTGGAGAAAGAGATCATGTTTTACATGTCTCCTCTTATAAAGACACTAACTTCATTGACGAGGGTTCCACCCTCATGAGCTAATCACCTCCCCAAAGCCCCACCTCCCGATACCATACACTGGGAATTAGGGTTCCATATATGAATTTTTTGGGGAAAAATTCCCAAATGTATAGCCCCTAGCAAGGTGGGAACCATTAACAGGGGATAGCTTGGTAACAGGGTACTGGGGGCCTCTGGACTGCCTCTGTGTAAGTGAGAGAGGAACTCCTGTCTTGTGTAACTCCTCTTGTGTGTGGTTTGCTCTTACATGAAGCTGAGTGTAATCTTAACTGATACATCTATGAATCTATTTAATCTTGTTTGGGATCAGGGATTTCTAGGGAGAATTTTTTTTTCATGCCTCACTATACATCTCAGAGCAATGCTTTGTCTGGTGGACAGAAAAATCTGAACCCTTGCAGATAAAAATGTGTGAGATTTCTGCAGCCTACAACATCTTAAGTACCACATGGTAAACCACCATCAGGATTCTTTTTAAAAGCCACAGAAATGCTTTTCTTCTTCCCTGTGGCCTCTTTCTGTCCCATTCCGTAACAATTCGGTCCTCAAGCCTTTAAGAGGGTTTGTTTTCATGCTGCTTATAAAGACATAACTGAGAGTGGGTAATTTATAAAGGAAAGAGGCTTAATGGACTCACAGTTCCACATGGCTGGGGAGGCCTCAATGATGGCAGGAGACAAAGAGCAAAGGGACATCTTACATGGCGGCAGGTAAGAGAGCGTGTGCAGTGGAGCTCCCATTTATAAAGCCATCAGATCTTGTGAGACTGAATTACTGTCACGCAAACACTATGGGGGAACCGCCCCCATGATTCAGTTGTCTCCACCTAGCCCCGTCCTGGGCATTATTACAAGTCAAGGCGAGATTTGGGCAGAGAAACAGCCAAACCATATCAGTGGGACAGGAAAATAGACGTTCAGGGGGTGGCCTGCAGGGAGCATTGACACCTTAGTGGGTGAGGAGAGCAGCCGTGCAGGTTGGGCAGGTTGGGCCGGGGCAGAGCAAGGAGGGCATCCTGGTGGAGGTGTCCTGGCCTGGAGATTAGCATCAGGACAGAGTGAGGAGGAAGGGGTGATGGGGAGATAGGTTGCTGCAGTGGAGCATGTGTTGGATAATTGAAAGGGCTTGCCAGATTCCACAGCATCTGCTTACATGAGGGCTTTGTAAAAGCACAGGAGATGCTTCAGCTGGAGGAAGAAAGCACAGGCTAGTGTTGGTGACCTGAGAGAGACACTGGCATGGCTCACCAGGGCTCCTCGTTGGCTGCACAGGACACATTTTGTCTCGAGACTGTGAACCATCAAGAAGTGTGCAAGGAATGTTGGTGTCAGGAGAGCCTGGGCAAAAACATCGAGTGCTGTCTTCTGTGCTGGGCTGGTCACGAAGCCAGCCCAGGCCCTGTGACCAGGTGTAAGCCTTCAATCCGCACCTCCCACAATGGTGTAAGCAAGCTGGCCCTGGGGACCACCAGGGGTGTTTTTAACTTTAAGCTGGCTCACTCTTCCTTATCTTGACCAAGAGTCAGCACCAAGCTTCCAAGTGTTCGTGCAGATGATCATAGAGCTGTCTTGGTTTCACTGTAAGATAACTGTTTACACAGCTATATAGAGTGGTGTTCGTTAAATAAGTAAACAGCCTAAAGACCGTGGAAGTAGAGTTCTTGCTTTTTAGTTTTAAGACCACATGAGTAAACAAATTAGTTAGGTAAACTATCCCACATATCCTAGCTAATCGCTTTACTTATTAGCTAATTGTAAGGGGGATTTAGGCTGCCTTCAGCCAAAACTTCTGCTGAAACGATGTATGAGAAAACCTTAGGCCTTCCAAAAGGATTTGAGAGAATTAGAAATATGAGAAGGGAGAAAACCAGGATGAGCCTTGAGATGTGTTGGAATTCGGTAGATTGGGGTGAACATAGGGTGTTTAAAAATAGAAATAGACAGTGAAATCAATATAGGGTTTGGAGTGTGTATATTCTCTAGCTCTGACCACTCAGAGGGGCCGAGAGTACCTAACCTCCCCTGCCCCCATGGCAGTGAGCACATCTAGTGCCTGGATTTTGGCTTAGAAATATTATTTCCCACAAAAGGAACCAGAGATCATGGGAGAAATAACTGATTCCAGGGCTGTGATAGAAAAAATACAGGATGAACCTGAATATCTTGTGCCAGAAAGCAAGGAAGTGCTGCAAGGATGAGGGGGCGTGTAGAAAGGACTAAGAAGTCAGCTTGGATGGACTCACACTGGCCAAATCAGGGACAATTAGAGCATCACTCTAAATGATAACGATAGAGTTTAACCCATCAGCTAAAATAGGAAGCTGCAAGGCCGTACCAGTATAACTAAATAAACCATGATCTCCCAGCACCAATGCTGTTGACCTATTGGACTGGACGATTCTTTGTCATGGGTTGGGCTGCCTTGCATGATGTGGGATGTGTGTCAGCATCCGTGGCTTCCATCCACTACACCAGTGCTTTAGACTAGGGCCATCCAGCAGACAGAGAAGGCCAGTCACCAACAAAATTTCAGATCTTCTAGTGACCACAGTTACAAACCAAAATGTCTGCAGACATTGCCAGATATCCCATGGGGGACAAGGTTGCCTTGGTTGGGGACCAAAAGACACAATAAGTTTAGAGTTTGGTGGGGAATAGGATATTGACATCAAAGTACCCTTTTTGCTTTTCCTGCTGGGGTCTGTGGACGGTGGATGAATAAATGCACTTACACACAATACAGAGAATGAGTGGGCTGAGAGGTCATGAGCCGCTCACAGAGAGAGATCGCAGTTACATGATACTTACTAGTTTGCCCTCTCCCCATTTATTCAGTATAGATTTAATAACAGAGGCTTTAAGTCAGCATGCTTGTAGAGAAAGATTAAAGGCCAGGTTCTGATGCCCAAAGCAAACACCATGAGTGGATAGTATCCCTGGTCAACCTCTTCCCCAAAAGGGCCATCTGGCTCAAAGTTTAATTTTAAGACCACGTGAGTAAATAGGTTAGTTAGGTAAAGTCACCCACATACCCTGGCTATTTGCTTTACTTACTAACTAAATGCAAGGGGGATTTAGGCTGCTTTCAGCTGAAACTTGTACTGAAACTGTGAAAACATTCTTAGGCCTTCCAGAAGGGTTTGAGACTATATTCTATAACTTTCTTTACTATTTTCCCGTAATATTTTTTCTACCACTCTGAGGAATTTCCACATTTTCCCAAATTTACTAATTAAAAGCAGGAAAAACAATACATTGGCAGTGAAGAAGCCAGGCGGACTTCAGCCATCAAAGTGAAGATTCTTATCAATGGGATAAATAAATGGAAGTCATGTGTTATAGATGACAAGAACACAGTGTCTCTGCCATATCCCTGCCAAAGATGCTGATACGGTTTGGGTCTGTGTCCTCACCAGATCTCACATGGAACTGTAATCCCGTGTTGGAGGTGGAGCCTGGTAGGAGGTGATTGGATCATGGGGGCAGAGTTCTCATGAATGGGTTAGCACCATCTCCCCTCTGTTAGGGTTCTCTAGAGGGACAGAACTAATAGGAGATATGTGTGTGTGCGTGTGTGTATGTGGAGTTTATTAAGTAGTAGTAACTCACATGATCACAAGGTCCCACAATAGGCCATCTGCAAGCTGAGGGGCAAGGAAGCTAGTCGAAGTCCCAAAGCTGAAGAACTTGGAGTCCGATGTTCAAGGGCAGCCCGCGTCCAGCACAGGAGAAAGATGTAGGCTGGGAGTCTAGGCCAGTCTAGCCTTTTCACGTTTTTCTGCCTGTTTTATATCCTGGCCATGCTGCTGGCAGCTGAGTGGATGGTGCCCTCCCTCAGATTAAGGGTGGGTCTGCCTCTCCCAGCTCACTGACTCTAATGTTAATCTCCTATGGCAACACCCTCACAGACACACCCAGGATCAATACTTTTCATCGTTCAGTCCCATCAAGTTGGCACTCAGTATTAACCATCACACCACCTTTGTACTGTTTAGTTTTCATGAGATCTAGTTGTTTAAGAGTGTGTGGTACCTCCCCCCAGCCACCACCTCCCCCGACCTTCCTGCTTGCCCTGCCCTTGCCATGTGATATGGTTTGGCTGTGTCCCTATCCAAATCTCATCTTGAATTGTAGCTCCCATAATTCCTGCATGTGGTGGGTGAGACCTGGTAGGAGGTAATTAAATCATAGGGGTGGGTCTTTCCCATGCTGTCCTTGTGATAGTGAATGCCTCATGAGATGTAGTGGTTTTTTAAAGGGGAGTTCCCCTGTATACAGTCTCTTCCCTGCTGCCATGTAAGATGGGCCTTTGCGTCTCCTTTGCCTTCTGCCATGATTGTGAGGCCTCCCCAGCCATATGGAACTGTGAGTGCATTAAACCTCTTTCCTTTATAAATTACCTGGTCTCACGTGTGTCTTCATTAGCAGTGTTAGAACATACTAATACCCCATGTGAAGACGGCTGCTCCACCTTTGCCTTCTGCCATGAGTAAAAGTTCCTGAGGCCTCCCCAGAATCAGATGCTTCTATGCCTCCTGTACAGTCTGCAGAATCATGAGGCATATAAACTTCTTTTCTTATAAATTACCCAGTTTCAGGTTTTTCTTTATAGCAATTCCAGAATGGACTAATATAGATGCATGAATCAAGAATCAATAAATGACAAATGTCTGGCCTGGGCAACAGAGTGAGATCCCACTTCTAAAAAAAAATTATTTTTAAATCAAGCAAGTATAGTGCTGTGAGCCTGGAGTCTCAGCTACTTGGGAGGCTGAGCTGGGAGGATTGCTTGAGCCTGCAAAGCCGAGGCTGCAGTGAGCTGTGATTGCACCACTGCATCCCAGCCTGGGCAACAGAGCAAGGTCATGTCAAAAAAAGAAACCTGCATAGAGGGACGTAATGGAAAACACTTGTACAATCTTCACAATTGCCAAGGTCATGAAGGTCAAGGAAAGAGAAATCCTCAGTCTAGAGGAGATGACAAAGACTTGGTAGCTACCCGCAGTGTGGATTCTGAACCAGATCCTATTTCTTCCATCAGGGAAATGACTGGGACATTTAAAGAAACTTGGTGGGGATTAGGATTAGATAGTCCTCATGTACTAGATTAACTTTTTTATTTTGATGGTTGTATTGTGGTTATGTATGTTTTTGCTTGTAGGTGGTATACCCTAGAGTTTATGGGGCTTCAGGCCAACAGCTTAATATCAGTGCTTCAGGCCGGGAAAACAGGTTTTGTATTGTGTTTTGGACTTCTCTATACATTTGCAATGGTTTAAAAAAAAAAAAAACAAGAAGAAACATGCAGCCGGGCCTGGTGGCTCATGCCTATAATCTGGAGGTCAAGAGAGTGAGACCGTTCTGGCCAACATGGTGAAACCCTGACTCTACTAAAAATACAAAAATTAGCTGGGCGTGGTGGCGTGTGCCTGTAGTCCCAAGAGACTGAGGCAGGAGAATCGCTTCGATCTGGGAGGAGGACGTTCCATTGAGCCCGGATTGCACCACTCTGTTCCAGCCTGGTGACACAGCGAGACCTGCATCTAAAAAAAAAAAGAAAAAAAAAAAGGCACATGTTGTGGCCAGCAGTGTTGCATATTCATTTTCTTCAAAGCATGCTTGGCCCCAGTATTGAGACTCTTCCTGAGAAAATTTTTTGTCTTATTATCCTTTTAAGGAAAAACTTCTGTATTAATAGAATGTTCTTATAGAAAGAATATTGGAGGCTGGGTACTGTGGCTGATGCCTGTAATCCCAGCACTTTGGGAGGCTGAAGTGGGAGGATTGCCTGAGCCTAGGAGTTTGAGACTAGCCTGAACAAAATACCGAGACCCCATCTCTATAAAAAATTAAAAAAATTAGCCGGATGTGGTAGCACGTGCCTGTGGTCCCGGCTACACAGGAGGCTGAGGCAGGAGAATCATTTGAACTTGGGAGGCAGAGATTGCAGTGCGCTGAGATTGTACCACTGTACTCCAGTCTGGGCGACAGAGATCCTGTCTCAAAAAAAAAAAAAAAGGAAAAAATTATACACACACCCGTGTGTATGCATATGTGTGTAAACGCTGACACATTCAGTAAAGTTTTAGACCCCAAAGTAGAAGGCGGATCATTTCTCTCTTTTACTTTTGTGGCTCTGAATATATTTTCTTTATTTACAGTTAGAAAAACTATTCTTTGGGCAAACCTAATCTTGCAGAGCAAATTAAACCGCCATGATAATGTTTGAAGCTGGAGAGCAATCTGCATTTCAAATCAGTGCTTCGAAATGTCAACCAAAATATGTTTAGAAGAAATTGTGAAGGGTTTTTAACTCTGATCATCTGATAGCATGGAGAAGAATTTCTGGATGGGCACTGCACACAGATGAAATAATTACACCGCTGGCCTTCTGCTACATGAAGTTTGTTTGGATGAAGTGGCTTAAAAAATAATAATTAAAATATTTCTAGCACGAGTAAGGTCTCTGTGTAGTTCTATGCTCTTGGCTGGTGTTTCTGACCGGCACGTAATTGAGATGGATCACTAATGGCTGGGCAAGCAGGCCGGGTCGCCACACAGAGCTAACTGGCCCTTGTCATGTTGGATTCTGTGACATTAATCTCATTAGCTCTAACTTGCTGTGCTAATTGCACTACTAATTGCGTGCCTTTTCTTCGTTTGGTTTAACATTGAACAGATCGTGTTACACGAATCCTAGCTTCTATTTTGGTGAGCGATGGTACTTCAACCTGTGAAAATAACTTTGCAGTTTGCTTTGTTAGGAGTGCATTTAGAATCCGGATACATTTACTGACTGACTTTTTTTTTTCTTTTTAGTTTCCTTATCCCATATCACACAACTGGTCCTCAGCCATAACAAGCTAACAAGTAAGTGATCTTTCTTGTTTGTTACAGTTTCTGACATTTAGGTAATTCTGTGGCACTGCTGATTCTGTTACTGTTTTCTCTGAAGAAACCAATGACAAACGATTATCTGCAGAAACCTTAGTTTATTTTGGTGACACGAAGATGAGCATATTGTCTTCCTGTATTTTGGCCTTTTGTAGTTAGGTCTACTTTGTAGATTCCTTCTTTTCTGTTTTTTGAGACAGGGTCTCGCTGTGTCACCCAGGTTGGTCTTGAACTCCTGGGCTCAAGCGATCCTCCTGCCTTGGCCTCCCAAAGTGCTGGGATTACAGATATGAGCTATGGTGCCTGGCCAGAAGATTCTTTATTATATAAACCAAAGAGAAAAAAATGACATTGTTTCTCTCGAAGTGGTTCCATTCAGAGATAGAAATGCTTTGGTGACCTGAGCTGCCACACCATTGGTGAGCATTTCATGAGAAAAACTTGAAACGATTGAAAACTTGAAATTATTAGAATGAGTCGTTGGTTTTCATCTATATTTCCTCCTCAAAAGGAAAAGGTTTAGCTGTTGAATGCACCTTCCATCCCTGCTTGATGGCGGAGAAGATGCAAAGTTGTATACATGGTTAACCTTTACATCTGTATTTTTCAGATTTTTGAGTCTGGCTTCCCCAAAAGAAAAATTCTGCTGGGCATCCATAGAGTTCCACACAGCCCAAGTGTCTGCTTAGCACACAGTAGGATGAATGCCTGTTTTTATAGGAATGTCTTTTGTGCACTATGGGCCATTTTCTTCGTAGAGCTGCGGCTTTAAGGATTTTAATGACGGACCCATACTCCTTCCCATTCCTAATTGACTGTCACTTCTTGGGGCTTGCCATTTTTCCTGCAGACTTGAATGATTTTCTAATCATGTGGTAAGAATTTGTTAGGGAGCACTCTGAGGCCAATGAAATCGAGCAGGATGTCATGTTGAGGGATTTGTGTCATGAATGTGTGTGTATGTGTGCATTATATACAGCTTGAAGCAATGTCACAGAGCTGTTGATTACTGAAAATTAAGAGTGGCAGCAAGGTCCCCTCACGTGCAAGAAGTAAGCGGGTTAGTTTTTAGCCAAAGCGCGTATTTGTAAGGCAAAGGCAGAGTGACGGCAGTTGTCACGCTTGGTAGTGGTAGCCACAGAAGCCGAAAGTGACACCTGCAAGTCATGTGTGATCATTGTAACAGGTAATTTGTTGGCAGTTCCATTTTTTTTCTGGGAAATGGTCCTGTGGTCTACAGCCACCCAAATCTCAGTTCGGAAGGGATTCATGATTTGTTTTGAAGAGTGGGTCATGTGATCCCTAAATCACCCAAGATTTTGTGAGCAGTAATAACTGACATGCTCTGTTGCGTAGTTTATTAAAGTGTTTCTTAATTGCTAAGCTTACCATTCTTAGATTCGTATTATTATTATTATTATTATTACAAACCAGTTTACCCAAGAAAGCAAAACTGGCCAGGATCAGGCTCATGCCTGTAATCCCAGCACTTAGGAAGACTAAGCCAGGATTGCTTGAGCCTAGGAGCTTGAGACCAGCCAAGGCAACATACTGAGGCCCTCATCTCTACCAAAAATCAAAAAAAATTAGCCGGACATAGTGCGTGTCCCCGTGGTCCCGGCTACTTGGGAGTCTGAGTCCAGTAGGTCAAGGCTGTAGTAAGCCATGATCATGACACTGCACTGCAGCCTGGGTGACAGAGGGAGACCCTGTCTCCAACAGAAAGCAAGCAGAACCTTTGTTTCTATTATATCATTCATTGATCTGTTCTTTAAAAACGTCTTTCAGGTCGTTCTAGTTTATTTCTTTTTACATCTTCACAAAGATAGGAATCTCAAGGGTCAGTGGATCAGTTTCTTCCTCCAGGCATGTAATATTAGATTAATTTAGAGGGGCATATTTATATAGGGAGTTACATCCTGTTGGCCCTTCAGGAGATTGACTGTGAAAGAATCCAAACTTGATATTTCTGCTTTGCCAGTTTTATTTCCCCCTTCACTCTGTTTGAGACACTCTTGACCTAATCCAGTAAACTCTAATTAATGGTCTTGGTAAATTCTGTTTCAAGCCATGCTGAGTAGTGTCAGTGACACTCGATCTGTTTCACTAAGGTCAAATTAGCATCCTTTACTATTTTTCTGGCATTTAAATGAATGACTTTGCTGTGGTTTTTCAAGTGTTTATAGTAAATATGTCCATTTGATGGAAATATAAATATGCATTAAATGTAAGTGGCTAAGCACACCCTGCTGTCACTTTTTATTGTAATCAGTGTCTTTCACTTTCTGTTGTTTTTAATAGGGACCGGCTGACACAGGGCCACATTAAAACCACAGGGACTCAAAAGATAACTCCCCCACCCCTTGCCACTGCTTTTATCTTGCAAAAATATGTGTGTTTTTCTCTTAGTATGCCAATTACACCCTTCTCTGACATTTCCACATACCTACTGATGGAAGGAATGAATCGTGTACTCAAACTGGGACATTGATTTGGGGACACTGTTGACTCCACTGACTTCACATCTGCAGGGTTATTGGAACAGTGAGGCACGGGGTTGACTTCCCTTTTCTTGCCAGTGGTTTTGGCCTTGACAGGTCCACCCAGGGCAGTAAAAGTGAGGCCAGGAGGAAGCTGCAGGTGGGATCTGTGATCCTGAAATTCCCTAAGAATTTCCGAGCAGAAATTCCTGAGCTTTTTAACACTGCAGTTCATTAAAATGTTTGTGTATTGTCAAGCTAATTGCTGCTAGTGCTTCTTCAAGGCTATTATGATGAAACTGTTTAAATTTAAACCTGGGGGCTTGGGGCAGCGTTGATGGGTTTTTGAAGTCGGAGCAGTTGGAGCGGGGAGGTTAATCTGTCTGTAACAACTGTCCTAGATATGTATATACGTATGATGTATTTACGGAGACAGGAAGGATAGTAGCAAGTGAATCTTTCTTCTGCTTTTTCGCTATGAATGGACAAGTACTGACTTAGAATGCAACAAAGTTATTGGCAAAGTTAGAATTCAAAAGCGTTCTGGCCTAAT
Organism: Cebus imitator; assembly: GCF_001604975.1. Classification (NCBI taxonomy): domain Eukaryota; kingdom Metazoa; phylum Chordata; class Mammalia; order Primates; family Cebidae; genus Cebus; species Cebus imitator. Next base: position 3,443,331 of record NW_016107376.1, read on the forward strand.
GGGAAGAGTTTCAGATTAAACATCCCTTTGGAAACACAGCTTTCTTTGAGCACCTGCGTGTGAATGGAGTATGCACCAGGCAGAAGGCTGGCGCGCGCTCGTGCCCGCAGTCTCTCTCTTGATCGCTTGCTCGCTCGCTCTCAGGTGCACGTGCTCTCTCTGTCTGACTTTCAGTAACTGCCCTAATCTGCCCCACGTCCCATGCCAGCCTCTGCTTGTCATATGCTGCTCTAGGAAGACAGATTGTCTTCTGTTCCCATGTAGCCCTGCCTCTGGGCCCAAGGTCTACCCCTGCCTGCCTCTCCTCCTCCCTCCTTTTCTCTACCAGGCGCTCCCCATCCTCTCCTAGAGGTCCCCTGATGCTCTGGCCCATCTGAAGCCTTTCTTCCCCAAACTCTCTTGCGTGTGACTCTTTAACTCCAGTGCGGCACTCCCTGTCCTTCTCTTGCTTTGTGTGTTTTCTCTTTCTCCAAATAGATGGTAAGCTTTTGTGAAAGCAGGGACCATTTCATATTCTTCCTTAATGCCTGTTGCTGGGCACTTAGTGGCTTCCCAGTAATTACCTGTAAAAACCGAGTGTTCGTTGCTTCCAGGAGGTATGTAGATGACAGGGAAGACCAGAGAGGAGACTGCTGGCTGGAGATAAAGTGGGGAACTTTGGGACCAGAAGGTTTCTTTGAGATTAACTGGTATAGGGACTTGAGTAGACATGGTCACCCCTGACTTCAGTTTCTTACTCATTGTGTGCTCATTTCAAGTATGGTAGATAGAGCGTGATGCTCTAAAGATACACGACCTTTAGCATGAGCAACATAGTAAAACCCCGTCTCTTTAAAAAAAAAAAGAAGTAGCCAGGCATGGTGGTGCACCCATGTAGTCCCAGCTACCCTGGAGGCTGTGGTGGGAGGATCGTTTCGGCCCAGGAGTTTGAGGCTGCAGTGAGCTAGGATGATACTACTGCACTCCAGCCTGGGTGACAGAGCAAGACCCATAAAAAAAAAAAAAAAAAAAAAAAAATAGAGATACATGACCTTATGTCTAATAAATTGATGCCCTCATCTTTACGATCATAGAGGCAAGGAGTGATACGCTGTGATGTGTTACTCAGGTACAGCAAAGGACTCGCAGCCTGGGACACTGGTATCATGCCCACTCAGGTGTGTTCTTCTTCCCAGAAACCCTGATGAGCTCTGCTGAGCTCTCACTTCTTCCAGAAAGCCTCTTTCAACTCCAGGTCTCACTGGCGTCTAGGTCTGTTCCTCTTTCACTTAAGGTTAATTTTCTATATTTAAGAGTCCCGATTATGTACTGATTTCCTCACACGATGAATTGTAAGTGTCTGGAGGTTAGGGACGCTGTCTGACACTTACTCTGTATCCCACCTCCACAAAAGTGCTACAGCATGTTGGCCATGAAATAATCACTCAGTTAATACGATGGATTTGTGGATTGCTTAGGTGGTGGGTGGTGCTGAGCCCCAGCGGTCTGCGATGCTGCTGCACCCAAGAGCTTGCTAGCTCTGGGGTTTTCTCTAAGCAGGGAAGGCGGCAATGATGCCAAAGGTGATCTTCCTGTGTTTCTTTGCTTTTCCTTCCTGCCCCTGCCTCTGTGGTTACCCTCCTTTGAAGCCACTGTCAGCTGAGTCTCTTTTATCTGATCCTTAATCCAGTCCTGGGTTTTGTGGTGTTTGGAAGTGTGAGTTTTGTAAATGCTTTCCTACTTGTTTTTGTTTTTCAAAAGGAGTTTCTTTTGGAGACAACCCTTTTAAGACTTGTCCACTAGAGGTCACTGTTGAGACACAGATGTCTCCTCCAGGTTTTGTACCTAGGGATTAGAAACCAACTTTGTGTTGTCAGAATACATTTTCTGCAGGCTCTGCGGCCCTGCACTTGGGGGCATGTTGCTATCGCTGCTTACACAGTGCAGTTTTTACCACATTTAAGGCAAATCCTTATAGCAGGAGGTATGCTATGTTTTTTGTTTTTCTCCTACCATTAAAATACTGTTTCATGTATCATTTTTTAGTGTTTATTATGGCCACTACCGCAAATTAGAAAAATTTCTTTTCCTCCAATATCCTTAAATGGAAAGAATTATACTGCTTTCCATAGTATTTTGTATTGAGCATGTGTGAGATTTTTTTTCTTTTAAACCTGCGGAAAAAAAGTTTAAAGTATCTATGTATGTAACCAGATTTTAATTCAAAAATAACTGTAAAAATCAGGAAAATGTGCATTTTGTGCATATTTAGACCGATTCATATACTACTCAATTCCATTGTGGGGGTGAATATGAAATGAATGTGCATCATGAAATGAATTGCATTCTGTACCAGTGATTAAACAAGCTCTGGGCATTACTTTTTTAAGTGAAGTTTTCCTTAAGTTTTAAAAGTAATTTTGTTTCAGTCAGCAAACCCATATACAAACATTGCAAGCACCTTACATATGACAGTTTTTTTTAAGATTTGGTGACTCGCGTGTTGAGGATTAGACATTCATCATTTTGTGCAAGAAATAACCAAGGGTATCTTTTTGCTCTGTGCAGACATTAAGGAGGCAACCGTCTACGTAAAACCTTGCAGAAGTGTGGGTCTCTGAATGTAATTGTTGAGTTTTATGCTTTGAACTTTTAACTGCCGTGTCAAACCTTTTCCTGAGGTATTCACAGTTTCACCCACAGCCTCAGGTCTTCACTATGACCGTATCTCATCATTTAATGTGTCGGAAATGGCTAGGCAGGTAGTAAACCTAAGTTTTATGGCAAAATGTGGGTTTTTTTCTGTTTAGACACTATTTCTTATTATAGCATATACATGAATTTGGAATTATAGCAAGCAAGAAATACTGAGATACCTTCTTTGGTGGTTTCATTAATTTATCAAAGATAAATATAGGGACTTGAGTGGATGAGCTACTCAAGATAATGTTCTAAGTACATAGAAGTTAATATTTTTCAATTTCATGCAGATGTATACATTGGTAGTCTGTCTTCCATAATCTTATTATAAACAAATTAAGCAGCTTATTTTACATGAAAATATTGCTTTCTCAAAATTTGTAGATCCAATTATAATGAAGAAAATGTAGCAGTTTTGAAAAGCATAATACATTGAAGCCTTCTTATAGAGACATAGAAGGCTGTCGGGATGATTGAGAAGGGTTAACTGTCGGAGTTCTTGAGAGTGACCTTCACGGCTCTTCTCAGACCTTGCCGTTCTTGACTGTGTAGTTATTCTCTCCTTCATAGATAATTTGTCATGCGTTATGCAAAAGTTCTTGTGCATGGCTTGTATGAAATTAAACCATGGGTGGTGGGGAATATGTAAAATAAATGGTCTCTGTGTCATGAATTTATCTTGTGACAATATCAAAACAACCTGCTCTTTGCATTTTAACAGAGTGTAAATGTATTTATAATACAGAGGCTTTGATCAATAACTTATTTTTCTAATTACTGCACATTTATCAGTTTGCTTCTGTGCCATCATTGAAGGATGAGAGTTGAGAAAAGCATATGCATAGTATCTTTGAGTCCAGCAGCTATGAATTAAACAATATCTATCTGGTGGTACCAGTAGTCAGGTTACTATAAAAAATCACTGGCAGGTGGGCGTATGTTGCTATTTTTGGCTTTAGTGAGTGAGCACCTGAGATCATCCCTTGGGAGGATCTGTTGATCTAGGGACCCAGAACCAGTGCAGCCCAGGGCCAGCATGTGCATTCGAAGGATAGTCCTTCCCTGTGTGACCTTACCTATCCTCAGCTTGTGTGGCCACCCGCTGGTTCCCGTTCTTTTAGTTGTCAGCCCCACCAACCAAAATATACCTGTGCCAGAATCCTTTTTCTTGAGGTCCTGTTCTGTGCTAAGCGGAAGCTAGCTGAAATGCTAATTTCTCCACAATGTATTTTTAAGTGGAACTACCCCAGTCGTGAGAACTTCAGAACGGTGGCAGGCTGTGGAGAAAATAAGACGGGGGAGTGTGAGCCTGTCACTTTCGAAATCATAATTAGCCCATGTGCAGGGCTGGTCCTGAAAAAGGTTTCTTTTGCTATTGATGATAGAATGTCTATCAAACACAATTGACTTAATAGCAAAATATTATACGTAGACTTTCAATTGATGTACTCTCTCCTAAATAACTTGGTGTGTGGGTACATGTGAGTACGTGTGCAGGATGGCAGAGGAGGGATGCTAAGAGGTGTGATACTTAGATACATGCATTCTTCTAGAGCGTCTCTTCTCTTTTTTATGTTTTTAGTTTTTCAAGATAATGTCTTTATCACCCAGGCCGGAGTACAGTGGCACAATCCTAGCTCACTGGAGCCTGAAACCCCTGGGTTCAGGCAAGCCTCCTCGATGGATGTGCACCGCCACACCTGGCTGATCTGTGCAGGCTGGACTCGAACTCCTGGGCTCAAGTGATCCTCCTGCCTTGGCCTCCCAGAGTACCAGAATTACAGGCCACTGTGAGCTGCCATGCCCAGCCTTATTCACTTTTCTTAAGTCACTGACCTTTTTAAATAACAGAGTGAAAACTACAGTCCTGATTTGTAGAGAAATGCACGTGATGGTTCTAATTTCAGCAGGCTTGTGGACCCCATTGTGTTCATCTGTGAATTTGTTAGAGGTCCACGTAGCTCAGATTTAGGAACTTCAGAGTCGGGTGGAGATATGGCGTGTTTGCATACAGTGTGGACGTAGTGATGCCATATATATACGTGTGTGTGTGTGTGTGTGTGTGTGTGTGTGTTTGTATTTGAAACACGGTCTCACTCTGTCACCCAGGTTGGAATGCATTGGCGCTCTTTTGGCTCACTGCAACCTTCGTCTCCTGGGTTCAAGCAATTCTTCTGCTTCAGCCTCCCTGGTAGCTGAGATTACAGGCACCCACCACCACGCCCAGCTATTTTTTGTTTTTAGTAGAGATGGGCTTCACCATGTTGGCCCAGCTGGTCTTGAACTCCTGACCTCAAGCGATTGCCCCACCTCTGCCTAGTGATGCTATTTCTTAAAGGAGATGCTCCTTGGAAATTTGTATAAAACTTTAGATGATCTGGTTTTTAATGCATCACAGAACTCCTTATTTAAATAAATAAATAACCACCTTATTTATCTGCTTAAATTTGCATTTTGTTAAATAAGAAGTTGTAATCCTGGAGCTCCCAGGCTTGAACAGAACACGCATGTGGGCACATGTACATATCTTTTAATGGAACACCTTTCTCATTTCCATTTTTCTGTATCTTCATCAGTCAGCCTCATAGGCCAAAAGCACTTGAATCCAACTGACAACCAGTTAACAAACTCGCTGACCTCGCATTTTGCTGTTTTCCATATGAACCCTCTTTTGTCTGTTTTTTTTTTCCTGTTTCTTTAGCATCCCCGCCTCCCCCGCTGCGCCTATATATTCTTTGTTCTAGTCACCTGATTTTTTAAAAAATCTGAAGTTCCTACCGCTCTCTCTGAATTTTGTTCATCCTTCAGAAAGTTGAGATGAATGCTCCTCTTTCTCTGTGAAGCCCTCCTTTTCATCCAGCTGAACCAGCGCTGTGTGGCAAGACACCCCACAGCCTGTGGGACCGCCAGGAACCACACCATGTAATCACTTCAGCGGGAAATGAAAGAGAGAAGAGCGGATCTGCTGAGCCCTCACTCTGTATCATGTGGAGGACACAGGTGTGAAGTGGTTAAGTGACTAGAACGAGGGGGCAACAGAGCTTTCTGTACAGCTTCTGGGTGGTCGCTCCGCACGTCCCCTGCTGCCTCTGCAGGTGATGTGCATGTGCACTTGACATGTGCTGTCGGGTCCATCTAGAGGCTCCATGCACAAAGCGTTCCTGTGGCTCCACATCCTTACTCAGTCCAATAGAAGAACAGGAAGAATTCCTAAGGTTAAAAGCCCTGGTTGTGTTAGCTCAGAGGGAATGCTCAAAGCTCCCATGTGGAAGTGGTAGATTTTCCTGGTCCTGGACCTCTTTCTTTCCCTCCTCTTCCTACCTTCCTCATGCAGGGACCCTAAACATAAGGTCCAGTAGGAAGAGAAGCTGTCTAGTTGTGGCCTCTTGCTGGATCAATTCCTTTATTTTTTGTTGTTTTTTGAGCCAGGGTCTCGCTTTGTCACCTAGGCTGGCGTGCAGTGGTGCAATCTCGGCTCACTGCAGCCTTAACCTCCAGGCTCAAGTGATCTTCCCACCTCGGCCTCCCGATTAGGACTACAGGCACGCACCACCATGCCAAGCTAATTTTTTGTAGAGCTGGGGTTTCGCTCTGTTGCCCAGGCTGGTCTGAAACTCCTGGGCTCAAGTGGTCCGTCCACCTTGGCCCCACAAAGTGCTGGATTACAGGTATGAGCCTCTCCACCCAGCCTAGATTAATTCTTAATTGCAAAAGAAGACAGACACTAATGGCAAAACATGCTTTTTATGTATGCATGTAAGAGTGCAAGATAGAACGTGACTTGCTTACTGTCTGCCTCGTAATGTGAATGATCGAGGCTTACGTGTAGATATGCATTTATATGTATTAAACATAATAAAGGCATGTACGCATATAAAAGAGCCTAGATCACTCCTTTTATGACACTGAACTTGCTTTTCTCCATTAATGGATTGAAGTTTTGTTTTTATTTTTTCATACTCTCCTTTCCCTTCTCTCTCTTCCTCGTGTTTTGGAACTTCCTGGGTATTTTTCCAGCCCTTCCTTTTCTTACCCTTTGCTGGATGTCACTTCCTCCCAAGGCCACTGAGTGCCATTTCCTTTCCTCTCAGCGCTGCTTCTCCCTCCCAGCTTCCCAATTAAAGCTTTTAATTGATGTATGGCTTCGCTTGAGGGGCAGCGCCTCAGAACTGGTATGCGATTTAGAAGCAGTGTTCCTGCAAGAATTCAGAGTTCATACCTCCTCCCGAAGATGCTTTGGAAGTTAACATAAGATTCAGGCATGAACTAATTTTTAAATCCTCAGATGAGAAGAAATCCATGCGTGTCAGCTTTTTAGGAGATTTGTCTGGTCATGCATACACACTTTTTTTTATAGCTCAGGCACATATATTTGCATGTTAGGCTTTATACTCTAAAATCTACCTTATTACTTGCTTATACCTTTTTTCCTCTAATTTTCATGTAATTGATTTTTCACATTGCCGCCGACAGAGTTGGACCATTGTGTTGCAGTGACTTAAGCCGGAGAGATTTCCATTTACTAAAATGACTTCGGCTGTAGAATCCTGAGGCAGCTCGTAAGAGGATAGAGTGAGCATGTGCTTTCGGGACACCAGTCCTCAGTAAATATTTGTTGTTTATTAACCAAAAGGAGCATCGCCATTGTTATTTATTATTATTTATAAAGCTAATCATATTGGAGGATGTTGGCCTTTCTTGGCGTAGATGCTTAGATGATTTGCTGTTTTATGTTTACCTTGAGGAACATGAGAACCTTTGAAATGAGAATTTGCTTCACTGTTTCATAAACTTTATGTTTTTAAATAACCTAGAACTACTGCAATTCACTGCTTTAATAGCTGCTTTGGGGGAAATCCCATAAAATCTATGAAGCCGGTTACCATTAGTATACTTTTGAACTTCACACTCTTACGGTAATATGTAATTAGATCACTACCCACTTTGTGTTTTTGGACAGAAAACAAAGGTAATTAATCACTGTAACTACAAATGACCTTTTTTTCTTTTGCATATTAAGTGCTGAAGGGTGTAATTATTCCTACAACAGAGTGAGAGGATTGTTCTTTATGGATAATCATTAAAATGGCATTGAGAACTATGATTTGCTGAAAGAATCATCATGTATATAATTAGTCTAGACGCCACCTCTGTGCCGTGAATAGACTCATGTTCTCCAGTTATTGCGGGCTGCAGATGAAAAAGGCTGTGCTTTTCCTTTGACCACGGATGTCCCAAGTAATATTTCATCTAGTTTCTGCTAATTTGGTTTTTACCTCCCTTGCTTAATTCAGTTCAAAGGGTTGGGGAGTGGTGGCAGTTGTTTTTTCAGAACATATTCATCAGATGCTGGGGCCAAGAAATGTTTGCTTTCACCATTTTCTCATAAATGGTCCTTCCCCCCTCTTGTATATATAATGCATGATCTCATTCATTTGCATCTCTTCTTATGTATTTAGTAATTTTTCTAGTAACTTGGTTCTAGTAATGTAACATACTAAGTTATCTAAATAACAAGCCAATTTTAATATCCTCTACCATCCTCTATCCTTCTGTGCTTTTAAAAAGCTGTGGAAATACATAACATTGTGAGCATCCAGCCAAGCATTTTCATTTGTTACGGCGACAGACAAAAACCTCCTTTTTTAAAATAGCAATTATGTCCGGTTTTTAGAAGCAGTGTGCTACTCTGTTTTATTTTGCTGTGACTCATTGCACGTGGTTTCTTTGGGGACTATTTGGCCTGAGGGTTGGTGGCACTTTTGCATCCTGGAAATGGTCATGGGACATTAGTGTTGCCTCCACCAGGGCGGGTATGCCACTGTGCCACCTGCTGTCCTCACCCTGGCTCGAACAGTTGCCTCCCGTGAAGTACCTGCTCTAAGTCCTCCTCTTCCTGCCCTTGCTGTAATTGACAGTCCATCACTGGAAGCAGAGGTGGAGCTATCAGTTTACCCTTTTCAAAGAGGCTGGGTCCCCTGGCTTTCCTGCCCTGGGTCAGCCCTAGCTCAAGAATCACCAGCTCTGAAAACATCCTTTGGTGCTTCTGCAAAAACATTTGGGTGTAACGCAGCCCCCAACTCCCCAGAAGTTTGGTGGAGACGGTGGGTGGAGGTCACCTCCACATTTCATGTCTGTGCTGTGGATAGAAAGTGCCATGTGTTCGGAACAGCTTCTGGCTTCCTGGAAGCCGTGGGTGTGCGTTCGCTTGGTGCAGGGTCTAGTCCTGCCCTTCTGGAGCTGAAGAGGACCTGGCTGTCGCTGGGAACCATATGGCTCTAAAGACCAAAGTGTGGCCCCCTGACCCTCCCGTGGGCTGCACCCAGGCAGAGCTCCTGTCCTTATGTTTTTGCCTGTTTCCTGCTGCTCCCAGAGTCTGTCGCTCCTTACAGCTTTGTTTCTTTGCCTCAAGGGCCGCAAGATGCTTTTGCTCAAAAAGCCCCCAAATCAGCTGCACCCAAGCCAGTCTATCTGCGCTGTCACCGCCACCCAGCACCCTGCCATTAGAGCTCAGTGTTTTGAAGCTGAGCAGTACAGCAGGTGACATCTCTTTGTATGACCACCCTTGGTCATGATGAATTTACCACTGAGTGACTTAATTCAGTGTGCTAGGGAATTCAAGGCTTTTCGCCTCTGGAAACTTGTCCATCTTAAACAGTACTGATCTCACCATAAAATGCTTTGTGGGGAAGCAGAAGTTGACTAGAAAGGGTTTGATTGTGGCACCCACAGTTGAGTGTGTTAGACACCTAGAGTATTAATTGTTACACTTTTCATCAATTCCCCAGGCTCAGTAGGCGTGTTCATTTGGATACAATTGATTCTTATACTCATCGCATCATTGCATGGGGTAAGGGACATAGGTATTGGATTGATCATCTTGATGCTGCCAATGAATGAAAAGTTTTCTCAACCAAAATATTGTTCCCACACCAGCAACATCAGCATCCCCTGGGAGGTTGTTGGAAATTCATATTCTCAGGCTTTACCCCAAACCTACTTAATCAGAAACTCGGGGATACCCCTCCATCCGTGTTTTTAGCAAGCCCTCCCGTGATTCTGACATCTCTGTGGTTTGAGACGCACTGCCATAGAGCAGGGCTGTCTAATAGAACATTCTGCAGTGATGGAAATGGTCAGTATCCCTGCCATGCAGTCGTGGAGGCACTACCACCACATGTGGCTGTCAAGCTCTTGAAATGTCGCTGCTGTGACCAAACAGTAGCATTCATCCTTTTATTTAATTTTGATTAATCTAGGTTTAAATTCAAATAGCTGCATATAACTAGTGGCTGTCCATCAACAGCCCAGCCCCAGAACATACCCTGCTAATTATGATTGTGTCAGCTCCTAAAATGCTTTAAGTTGTTGGTTGTGGAATTACTCATTTTAGATCACAGAATAGAATCCTTTGCAGTTCAACGGAATTGAAACTGCAATTGTTATAACGGTGGTTGGTTTTGATTCTTTGTGTGGCGGCGGGGAGACAGTTTGCTGGCTGCTGGCCAGTTGGGGGCAGTGTATTCTTGAGTCGACTGATTGTGGATTTTGTGAATGCGAATCAGCTGTGCAGTGCTGGCTGCTCACGCCTGTTGCAGTTATTGATGGCCATAGCTGTATGTCCTTTTAGGAGGAAAGCTGTTGCTCAGGAAGGGGCTGCATCAGTGTTTCACGCAGATGGACTCTGGTTTCTCCAGCCTGTAAAGTGGAGGTGCTTCTGGCGAAAGAGAAGTTAATGAGCCCTTTAGCCACTTTGGGCTTCTTGTGGAACCTTCTAGAAACTGCTAGGGGAGACAGGGTTACTGAGTTGCCAAGTCTGGGCTGACACATCAGATGGACAGAACTCTTGAGCAGCATTCAGGTTATTCGGTTTAGGAGGACTTGAAGGGAAAAAGGTCATGCCGGGTGTGTTTGGTGGAACTGCTGCAAACCCCAGAAGAAACTTTGAGATTAGTCTCTGGAGTGATGGCACCTTTCCAGAACACCAGCAGTCCTGTGATCCTGCAGCTAGAGCAAAATGTGACATTGAAGAGCCAGGGAATATCTGAGTCCTTTGGGGACCGTTCCCCTAAACCTAGCACTTGAATTCTCAAAGTTAAAGCAACCACCTTTGGCTAGGCAGAAAATGATAATTCTTTGTCAGAAGCAAAGTTCTACATGACTAAGCTTCCTAATTGAGGGCCCCATTTATTGAATTATTTAAAGCCATATCATTGATTTTCATAATCCATCTCCTCTTAGAATCCTAGAATGTTAAAATGAGGTGAAAGAGACCTTGGAAATGGTCATAATCCAGCCTTCTCATTTTACAGAGGCCTTGAGAGGTTATGAGTTGAGTAGGGCACAGACAGCATTGTAGTGTCAGGGACCACGTTGCTCTTCAGTTTCTTTGGTGTCATAGGTCAGCTGGGGTCATAGGTCAGAAGCCGTAAGACTGGTGAAAAAGGAACGTTTCAAAGTCATGGTAAATGTACTGACATGTACCGTTAGGCTTTAAAATGCTTCTTGCTCATGCATCCTATAAATACTTGGAAAATTCCAGTCAAATGTTTTGACTGGTAAAATATTGCAGTGGCCTTTTTGGAATAGCAAAAATTGTTCCTGGTTATTTTTTCCAGGCAGTTTGGTTGGGAGTAGTTTGTTTTCCATTCACTGCGCCAAGTTCAGTGTATTGACTTTGATACCCTGTCTTTTGTAACTTACTTTCTTTAAATAACGTGCCTCTCCTACTTTATCCCCAAAGCATTGAGATGTGTGGAAAGCACGGCGCTGGCCGGGCATGTTAGCTCACGCCTGTAATCCCAACAGTTTGGGAGATCGAGGCAGGCGGATGGCCTGAGCTCAGGAGTTCGCAATCAGCCTGGGCAACATGGTGAAACCCCGTCTCTACTAAAAAAAACCCACAAAAAATTAGCCTGGCATGGCGGCATGCACCTGTAGTCTCAGCTACTGGGGAGGTTGAGGCAAGAGAATTGCTTGAACCTAGAACCTGGGAGGTGGAGGTTGCAGTGAGCCTAGATCATGCCGCACTCCACCCTGGGCGACAGAGCAAGACTCCATCTAAAAAAAAAAAAAATGTGGCGCTGTGCACTTTATCAGCATTCTCTAAATATTGGTTCAGAGAGTGAATACCATCCTATCCAGATGGGTCTGTATGTTAATTTCTTCACATTTTTTTTTTAAACTATGGTAGGGGGTTTCAAAAAATTCTGTATATTTAGGGAGAATATTAGCTGTGTAATTTTTTTTTTTTTTTTTTTTTTTTTGGGTCATCTAGCTTGAATGGAGTCTTAAACAAAAAATTCACATGCTTACCAAAAGGCTGGGAGAGGTTTTGTAAATTGAATATGAGGTTATTGTTTGGGTCCACAAAACAAAGCCCTAAATCACATTTAGCATAATTGGTAGTTTTAAATTGGACTGATTTAGCAAGGAGAGTGAAATAATCTCTCCTCCTGTCAAAAGGGCGATACCTTTAGACCCGCATTTAATTGCATTGGCAGAGTAACTTCGGGAAGAAGGCAGTGATTCTGGCTGCATTATTCTTGGTTTGTGGCTAAATTGAGATCATCATTTTCTCCTGGTTTCACTAACTTTCCTTATTGCTCTTTGAACTAATCAGATGAATGCTTAGTGGTAGCTGGAGGGTGGCCAGGGGAGGGATGTCTGTGGGCAGCGGCACTGTACGTACTTTACGATCTGGGAGGGAAGATGACATCCACTGTGACCCGGAAGGCACAGCCTGGTGATTTTTTCTTTTCTCTCTTTTTTTTTTTTTTTTTTTTTTTTTTTTTGTTTTTTTTTTTTTTTTTTTTTTTTGAGACAGAGTTTTACTCTTGTTGCCCAGGCCAGAGTGCAATGGTCTTGGCTCACTGCAAACTCTGCCTTTTGGGTTCGAACAGTTTTCCTGCTTTAGCGTCCCAAGTAGCTGGGATGACAGGTGCCTGCCACCATGCCTGGCTAATTTTTGTATTTCTAGTACAGTTGGGGTTCACCATGCTGGTCAGGCTGGTCTCGAACTCCTGACCTCAGTTAATCCACCCACTTGGGCCTTGCAAAATGCTGGGATTACAGGCGTGAGGCACCGCACAGGCCCCGGTGATTTCCTTAGTGATCACTTACGCAAGGTGAATACCATGCATTTGCACAGAAGTGTTCCATGGGCTGTGCACCTAAGAATGTGCATTTGGCAGCCACATTGTACAGGTGGGGTTCATTTGCATTCCTGCAGGTATCCAGGAGGGTTGTGGAGGAGCTTCCAGCTGTCCAGATTACGTGAAAACCTGTTCTTTTTTCAGCAGCTGCTTCAGAAGCTCATCCAAGGGCTGCTCACGAGACCACTGCTCTCTGACCATGTGCCCAGGTTCAGAGTAATCCGTATTCTTCCAGTGAAAGCATTTATTTTTTTTTCTTCTTCTTCTTCTTCTTTTTTTTTTTTTTTTGAGATGGAGTCTCGCTCTGTCTCCCAGGTCAAGTGCAATGGTGAAATCTTGGCTCACTGCAACTTCCACCTCCCAGGTTCAAGCATTATCCTGGCTCAGTCTCCCAAATAACTGGGATTACAAATGCATACCACCGTGCCTGGCAAATTTTTGTATTTTTAATAGAGACGGGGTTTGCCATGTTGGCCAGGCTAGCTTTGAACGCCTGACCTCAGGTGATCTGCCTCCCTAGGCCTTTCAAAGAAAATGTGGGCATGAGTCACCATGCCCGGCTGAAAGCACTTCTTTTACCTTTCGCCAAGCCGTCCCTCTAGATGGAGTCAGGTCAGCAATGCCCTAGACATTTCAGAAAGCTGCAAATGATGACCCAAAACTCTAATGAGCAATATGCCTGTCCCTTTACTTTTGTTCCCCTGGGAGTTATCAGTTGGTCTTCTTGAAGTGGCTGGCTGCTGAAATATTTTAGATGTATGTTTGGCATTTTACACACACCTTTGTAGTGGTTCTGATCACAAGTGCTCCTGGCTCTGAGTTTAGGTCTGACTGCAGGCAGGCAGGTTGGTTTTCCGGCTTCCTTGGGCATCCCTGGAGGAAGCAGATGGGATGGGCAGTAAACCTGACTGATAAGAGACATCACGCTTTCTTGGGCTGGGCTCCAGGCCCCTGTTCAATGTTTTTAGTTACCTGGGTGGTCTTGGTATCAGTTTACATGAACCATGGCTAAGTGTATCACCCATACGAATGTTTGTAGAAAGAGTGAATAGCAAGTGAGATAGATGTATTACAGTCTATGGAAGGTCCTCCTGCTGCCAATTTATAGTTTGTGCTTTTGAGATAAAGATGCCTTTGACTTTTACATTTGTCTTTTCAAGTATATACTTGCTAGGGAAGGAGGAACCTTTCAGGTCCCCCATGGCTGATTTTCAGCTTTGATCTGCATACTAGTATTCATAGCATGCTACTGAGTTGACTTTTTGTATTTCTATATAATAGCAGTGTATCGATCTGTTGCTAATCTGATGTAACCTTTGCGTGTGTCTGTTTGTATGTATGTGTGTGTATCTGTATGTGTGTGTTTGGTATTGATCAAGATACGTTACTCCAGAGGCCAAAATCAGAAACTAGGGAGGCGGAATTTTTCATCATTTAAAATTGAGCTTATATTGTTATTAATGTAATGTTAAGAGGACAGCTCTTCAGATACTGGGTTATTTAAACACCTTCAATGTACATCTCCCAGGAAGGAATTTGGAGGTTGCCATCTTTCTTCTGGTGATAATGCAAGAAAACCAAAAGGAAAAATCAAAACAACAGCACTGATAAGATTCTATATGACAACTATAAGTACATATGCTTTGTAATATTCACTTTTATAGGCTGCTTATGGTACAGAAATTCTCTTTGGTGCATTTCTGCTGTGTTTCTCTCCTCATTGTCCATCTGAAACAAACTATGCCAAGCACTTAGCTAATCATATTTAAAGCAGCATTTCAGCGGCCACTCAGAAGTGAGCGACTGCTTATGAAAAACCTTAAAAAAAATAAGACCAATAGGTGAATTTGATGGTCCTTTTGGAGTTTCCATCTTTCTTTGCTTTGAAAGAAAAAAAAAGGCTGGGCGTGGTGGCTCATGCCTGTAATCCCAGCACTTTGGGAGGTTGAGGTGGACGAATCATAAGGTAAGGAGTTCGAGACCAGCCTGGACACCATGGTGAAACCCTGTGTCTACTAAAAATACAAAAAATTAGCTGGGGGTATTGGCGGGCGCCTGTAATCCAGCTGCTTGGGAGCCTGAGGCAGGAGAATGCTTGAACCCCGGAGGCAGAGATTGCAGTGAGCTGAGATCACGCCACTGAACTCCAGCCTGGGTAACAGAGTGAGTGAGACTCCATGCGCCCCTCCACCCCAAAAAAAAGAAAAGAAAGAAAAAAGGAAAACAAAACGTGCTGACATCCCTTGCTAGGAGTTATGGTCCCAGATTCACACTCAGCATTTTTTTTCCATAGCAGTGCCACCAAACATAGCAGAACTGAAGAATTTGGAAGTGCTCAACTTTTTTAATAACCAGATCGAGGAGCTGCCTACGCAGATCAGCAGCCTTCAAAAGCTCAAACACCTGAACCTTGGGTGAGTATCAGTGGAGTGGAAAGAACGGAGAGGAAGAGGGTGGGGAGGGAGTGCCGGCCAGGGCCAGGGGAGGGATTCCATTTATATTACTCCACAGAAGTGGAGTTCTAATTTCTTTTTATGTTTTGGGTTTTAAAAAAAGTTTTATTGTTTTAATATATCCTTCAGGGGCCTACATTAGTGAATATTTGAGAGCTCATCAAGAAGCTAATTGTGGGTGCAATAAGGAAGTTAAATTTTTACTGTATTTTGTGTCCAGTAAAATTTTATCTCAGTTCTGTTGACCGAGAAGGGACTGATTTGCATAGCACAAACTGGCAGGCAGGTTGTAATGTGGTTGATTTTCTTTCTGTCTGTATTACATAGCAATAGTTGACAAAGCAACTTCATGCCTTGGAGGGAAGAAGATATTTCCTGATGCTGCTTCATTCGCTTTTGCAGTTCTTCTCTGTAGTTAAGATATGGCAGTCCTCTGTCTTTCTTTATGCAAAGGTGAAGAGAGGAGTTTTGATTCAGCCGAGGTTGCAGAACCAGGGAGTAGTAAATAGTAATAAGGACAACCTGGCCGGGTGTCGCGGCTGTTGCCTGTGGTCCCTGCACTTTGGCCGGGTGTCGTGGCTGTTGCCTGTGGTCCCAGCACTTTGGGAGGCTGAGCCAGGCAGATCACCTTAAGTCAGGAGTTTGAGACCAGCCTGGCCAACATGGTAAAACTCCATCTCTACTAAAAGTACAAAAATTAGCCAGGTGTGGTAGCATGTGCCTGTAATCCCAGCTACTCAGGAGGCTGAGGCAGAAGAATCGCTTGAACCCGGGAGGTGTAGGTTGCTGTGAGCCAACATCACGCCATTGCAGTCCAGCCTGGGGGCCAAGAGCGAGACTTCGTCTTTAATAATAATAATAATAGTGATAACTTGTCTTCGTGAATGCTTGGCAGCATTTGAACCTCCCAACATTTGTGAGGTAAGGAGGGCAGGTTTTAGTGCTTTCATTTTATACAGAGGAAGCCAAGCGCTGGAGTGCAGTGGCACGATCTCGGCTGCCTGCAACCCTTAACTCCCTAGTTCAAGCGATTCTCCTGCCTCAGCCTCCTGAGTAGCTGGGATTATAGGCACACGCCACTGCACCCGACTCATTTTTGTATTTTTAGTAGAGACAGGATTTCACCATGTTGGCCAGGATGGTCTTGATCTCCTGACCGCGTGATCCACCTGCCTTGGCCTCCCAAAGTGCTCAGACAGGTGTGAGCCACCGCATCCGGCCGAGCCAAGCCTTTTCAGAGGGGCTAAGGGACTTGTTCCTGGTCACCCCTGACGTTAGCAGCCAAGCTGGGAAGAGAACCTTATGGTTCTGTGTCTAAAGGCTCCATCAGACTCCACTCATAATGGTTTGGATTCTGTGTCCCTACCAAATCTCATGTGTAATTGTAATCCCTAGTGTTGGAGGTGGGGCCCCCTGGGAGGTGATTGGATCCTGGGGGTGGAGCTCTCGGGGATGGTTTAACACCATCCCCTCTTGAAACTGTCCTTAGGATAGTGAGGGAGTTATTGTGAGACCTGGTTGTTTAAAAGTATGTAGCACCTTCCCCGTCACGTTCTCCTGCTCCCGCCGTGTAATATACATGCTCCTGCATCGCCTTCCACCGTGAGTAAAAGCTACCTGAGGATTCTCCACAAGCAGCTGCTGCCAGGCTTCCTGTACAGCCTGTAGAACTGACCGTGAGTCAGTTAAACCTCTTTTCTTGTAAGTTACCCAGCCTCAGGCATTCCTTTATGGCAATGGGAGAACAGACGAATACATCCATAGACCCCAGCTGGAACTTGGGCGTCAGAATTCCATTTTCATTGGCTCAGCTATCAGATGAAACTGCCCACTCATGCTTCAGTCTCTGTGTGAAGTTGTATATTCATTAATTGTAGCCACTGAATGCTCTAGTTGAGGTTGATGGGGAGTGGCAGTAGATGCTGGCCAGGTATTTGCCACTTTAGTAGAAAACAGTCATGAAAAGATATTCATGGACTGGTTTTTAGTTCATTCTTTCCACAAGGAGCTTGGTCAGACGCACCTATTTTGAAGTTCACTTGGGCTTAGGGCCCAACTTTGTAAGATCCCTGGGCAGTCTTCATTCTTATGTCTGAGGGAAAGTGAAGTTAAAAGGAGCAAGAAACATCACTTTAGATGAGATGGGTTTTTTTTCTCCCTACAAATTTGGAGCCTGTATACCCATCTGGCAAAGCAGAAATGAAAAGATTCTCCATTTATATCTTGGTTTTACAGACTATTCTATCCTGATCTTTACTTTGTATGTGAGAAAGAAGCTAAAACTAGATATATATTCTTACTGTTAATTTGTTCATTTATTAAATGAAATATGTATATATAATCTATATATATAAACTCTCAATCACTAGGAACAGTGCTTGGGACATACTGAGCAGTACCTAGTGTTAGCTGTTGTTATCATGATAATTGTCGTGTTTACTTTTTCATTGATTCCGTGACTATGTAAGTGACTATTCTATGTCAGGAATCTTGCTAGTAACTGGGAGCCAAGGTGAAAATCATGGTCCCTGACCTTACCTATGGGGGCAAGGCTGGCTAGAAACAGGAACAGACCAGGGAGGTCACTGATGTGCTGGTGATTGTGGACCGGCAGGAGGAGGAGCAAGACGGGGAGCACCTTAGTCTACGCGTGACATTTTCAGGAGCAGGTACACAGCAGGTAGCACCGGAGCCCTGACTCGATGCTTGAGAGTTTCTCAGACTTACAAGTCGAAGGAAGGAAGGCATCTCAGGTTGAGAGAATGGCATATTTAAACGCTGACAGCACTGCCGGCCTGGGGCCTGGGAATTGTCGGTTTTTTGGCACTGTTGAGTTTAAAGTGTGAGGCAGGCAGCTTTAAGGTCAGAAGTCAGGCTGGACATGGAATCCTGGATGTCTGCCGTTCAGGGAATGAGGATTTACCAAGTTCCCCACCGTGTACCAGGCATTGTTTTAGCTACCGACCATCTATTCCTGATGGAGTTTCCATTACAGTTGGGGAAGCCAACTATAAACAAACAGAAGTTTATAATAATGACAGGGAGTCAGAAGTGCTAATGAAAGCCCTCTGGGCTGAGTAAACAAGCCTCTCCTGGGTGCATTGGCTCACGCTTCTAGTCCTAGCACTTTGGGAAGCTGAGGCTGGCAGGTCAGCTGAGGTCAGGAGTTCAGGAACAGCTTGGTCAACACGGTGAAACCTTGTCTCTACTAAAAATACAAAAATTAGCTAAGTGGTGGCGCACGCCTGTGATCCAAGCTACTCTACTCGAGAGGCTGAGATAGGAGAATCATTTGAACTCAGGTAGGCAGAGGTTTTAGTGAGCTGAGATCACACCACTGCACTCCAGCCTGGGCAAGAGAGTGAGACTCCATCTCAAAAGTAATTGCACCATTGCATTCCAGCCTGGGCGACAGAGCGAGACTCCATCTCATAAATACATACATGCATACGTAAATGGGCTCCAATTTTATACTGACCTTTGAGAAATTTGCATAGCAGAGTAGCAGATATGAGATGAGGTGAGATTTTCCCATGAAAGATGAGTGTGGAAAAGAAAGTGGAGAGAGGTAAGCTAGAGGTTAGGAGACCAGTAAGAACACAAGCTTCATGTCCCATGTGAACTAGGACAGTGACATTGGAGGCAGGGAGGGATTTTATATGAAGAATATTCAGGTGGTAACTGACAGACAGTAACTGATCTGATGGAATGATACCTACATTTCTGTATTGGGCAGCTGAAAAATATAACAGATGGAGACAGGTTTGGGAAGAACATAATAAGCTTAGATTTTGTTCTGTTTGTTTTGAGGCACCATAGAACAGTCATAAACTTCCTTTTCATTGAGTGCCTTCTTGTTCTCTTTGGAGTTGTTTGCATTTTTGCCTGTCAGTGCTTTATTAATTGTGTAAAGCTTTCGTATTCAATTACATAGCCACATAGATGGAGTTGTCAAAGTTTGAACAAAACTCCCAGTTCTTTGGGAAAGGAGCTAAGTTGGGTTTCAATAAAGGATACCTGTGTCCTCAAACGGCATAAAGAATTATACTCACACAGTAAGGCCAGTCATAGGAAGGACTCCTTATTCCAAGGAGCCAGGGTGAAAGCATACTCTCAGGAGACCACAAAGCAGAGCTGGGAAGCCAGTTGTGTGCATGATCCAAAAGACACCGTCAATCCAAATTTGCTTTCAAAGTTTTGTATAGTAGTTGCAATTTATTCTGATGATTGTAAGACATGAGCGAAGTTTAGGCCACCTGAATAAATAAAAGAAAGTTTACTTCTGTTTTTAATTCCTAAATGTGGATTATTTCATAGAGTAGTTTTCCAAAAAATGTGAAGCCACATAGGTTCCCATGTTGATAATTATTTCTAGGATCACTTCACTGCAGGACCACCATGCCCAACTATTAGGGAATAACATTTGACCTCGTTTGTTTCTAGAGCTTGTCTCATGAACACATAGAAGTTTTCCTTAAGTATTTATGGATTTGGATTATTTATTTATTTGTTGAGATAGGGTCTTACTCTGTCACCCAGGCTGGAGTGCAGTGATGTGATCTCCACTCACTGCATCCTATGCCTTCTGGGCTCAAGTGATCCTCCCACCTCAGCCTCCTGAGTAGCTGGGACCACAGGTACACACCACCATGCCTGGCTAACTTTTGTTTTTTTTTTTTTGTTTTTTGTTTTTTGTAGAGATGGGATTTTGCCATGTTAACCAGCCTAGTGTCGAGCTCCTGAGCTCAAACAATCTCCCTGTGTTGGCCTCCCAAAGTGCTGGGATTACAGACATGAGCCATTGGGCTTGGCTTGGATTTTTTTTAATTTTTAATTTTGGTAAGTGTGTGAATAGGTCATTGTGGAGGTGAGAAAAATTAGTGCCTTTAGCCAAGAAGGTTTCATTGAAGCTGGAGGTGCTCAGAACAACCTACAGAGAAGAAACTGCTCTGAAAAGGAGGCATTAGTACAGATCTTTCTGAGGCTTTAGAGGAAGAGGAAAAAGGATGCTAAATAGCCTTAGACCCACTGGTTTTATAAATTTCTCCATCATATGCAGGCATTTGCCCACTCCCAACATACATTTGAAAATTATTCCCATGCAAACAATTGATACTGCTTGGCATAGTTGAGCCCTGTGAAGCTTTATATTTAAACACCTGAAGTCATCTGACATAAGTGTGGCACAAATACAAAAACTACACTTGATAGTTTGGACCGTCCAAAGTGGCTTGTCATGGGGTGAGCTTGCTCGCTTAGGGCTGATTGAAAATTTTCTCTCAAACATTTTCAAAAATGATCCTAGCAACAGCTCTCATTTCCTGAGAAGCCACGTGTAATTGGGTGCTGGGTGCTTCACATATTTTCTCTCTCATCCTCCCAATGATCCTACCCTGAAGGTATTGTCAGCCTCATTTTATAGTTGAGTGTGGGAGTTCAGTCAGGGTGGTGGCAAAAAATATTAAGGGAAAAATATTAGAGAAAGTCATAGAAAAAAGTCAAAAACCTTCTTGGAAGGTCAAGAAGTTTCCATAGAAATTTCAGCTGAAGGCAGCCTTATTCCCTTTACCTTTAGTTGATAAGAAAAGCAAATATCTAGGAAATGTGGGGAAGTTTATCTGAATAACTTGTTTACTCATGTGATCCTACAAATGAACCTTTGATCATTCCAGATAGCTCTCTTCAGGGGGAGGTCAACCAGGAATATTACCCACTAATGGTGTTTGGTTTAGACCTTGGAACCTGTCCTTTAATCTCTGCACTCTAGTGGCGTTGACTCAAAGCTTCTGTCATTTAATATGTGCTGAATAAAGGCTGGAGAGGCCAGTGTGTTGGGGCCAGCGGTTGCTATCTCTTTGCAGCACTCTCCTCGAGTACCTGTGAGTGGCTGAGACACCCCAGGCCCCTCATTTACTATATTCTGTGTGTGAGTGAATTTATTCGTTATTGAGTCAGGGTCTGCAGGACATACCCCTGCAGGTGGTGACCCCAACAGTTGGGGAAACTGGGTTTCAGAGAAGCTTGGGTCTTGGAGTAACTTGGTCAAGGTCACGCAGCTAGCAAGTGCTAGAGCTGGACTCCTCCCCCTAGTGGTCTCTACCTTTTAAAGCTCTATTCTTTTCCTACCCACGCTGTAACTCTCATGGAAACCTTGATTGCTAGCAGTGTCCGAGCGGGGCCCTGAGCACGGAATTCTGACACGGGGAAATGTGGATGGATGGAGATGGATGTTAGCACCTGCTAGGGGGAGGTGGGAACAGCCAGCTTGTCCCATCCTTCATTCTGCAGAGAGAGATGCCACCAGGTCACCATGTACATGGACTGGTGTCCAGAGCGGTGGCCAGAAGTCTCTGCAGTTTCTTGTCCCCTTTGTAGCTGGGGCTGTTGCTAGTGGTTCTTCTGAAGTTTCAGCATTTGTTTAAGTAAGGGCTTCCTTTCTGCCCACCAGGGTGGTATGCCTACTACTGTTACTGCTGTCAGCTGCACATGGGACTCTGCTGTGTTTCTTACATGTTGTAGATAGTGGTTTGTCACTCAAAGGAAAAAGGAACCTGCAATTAAGCAGATTCTTGCCACCAGGATGTGGAGGGGCTCCAGGCTTGCTCTGGGCTGGAGATTGAATGGAAGCTCTCTCTCAGGTGAGATGCCTCTTTCCTCTAAGCCTGTCTAACCATGGATTTCCTGTACCTAATATTATAAAAGTGTGTTTCTTTATTGGCAGAGAAAAATGTTAAGGAATCAGCAGTTTTCAAAAACGGGTAACCTAAAGCAGTGTTTGCAGACAGAAGCACCTACTGTGTGCTTCTCTGCCTTCCTCTCTTTCTCTGACTTGCAATTCTTGTCGGAATCCTTGCATCAGAACCCAAGGGTCTGGAATGGCTTTGGCCTCCATGAGGTACCGGGTACTCCCAGACACCTGTCACCTTCCTCAGTCACTTCTGAAGTCTTTGCTCCTTACGCTCTCTCCTAGGCTGTTTTTTCATCTCAACATAACTTTAATTACAAGCTCCATCTTATCTTTATTACAAGGTAGTTTGAGTGAACAAGCAAAGTGCTTGACATAAATGTGTTTCCCAAATTGTGACTTCATGGAGAACGTTGGTTGTTGCTGTCATGGCATTAGAGAGTCGTGGAGGTAGTTTTGCTGGATGTGGCCTGTCTGGGATATTTTCTCCCAAGAGGGGAACCGATGTTTCCCTTTTGGTTTTGCCCTGTGCCTGCAGCTACTTCTGGTGAGGCCCCCCTGGTAGGGCTGGACCGAGCTGGATCTGTTATGAGAAGGATCGATGGCTAGAATGATTTTTATTGTCACAGTCCCTTTCACCTTTCAATATCTGTCCACTTTTATTAAAGTTTTCTTAAAAATTGGCTTTTAAGTATGCTCAAAGGGCACTGCATTAAGAAAAATAAGGGGCTTAAAGAAAAGTATAAAAGATAGTATAGAAAAACATTCCCTTAGACTTCTTTGGAGACATGCGCACACACACACCCCCCACACTCCACACACACATACCTTGTACACACACCGACCCACCACAGCCCCCACCTTATACACGCATCATACCATACCATAGCGCACCCGTACCCCCGATACACACCGCACACATACCACCACACCCCCCAAACCTCACCACACTGCACACACCCCCACACCCACCACACACACCACACTACACACACCACACCTCCTACACACCACATGACACTCCCATAGACACACAACACCACAGATAATACCATATACACACACCCCACACACACTGTGTACACACACACACACACACACCGCCCACCATACCTCATATGCACACCACACAATACAACATCCATACCCCCAACACTCCACACACATACCATATACCACCACACCCCCCACACACATCACACTCCAAAAGCAACCCCCACACACACCATACCTCCCTCACACACTGCACACACCACACCAGCACACTATACCACACATGCACCACACTCTCCACATACCACACAGAACACCCGCATGCACATACGCATAGCACCACACACACACACCCCACACACAGTTGACCGTTGAGCAACTCGTGGGTTAAGGAGCCACACACTGACCACCCCCCCATGCAGTTGAAAATCCACACATAACTGTTGACTCTGAAAAAACTTAATTACTAATAGCTTACAGTTGACCAGAAGCCTTACCCAAAACATATATAATTGATTGACACATATTTTGTGTGTTACATATGTTCCATACTGCACTCTTACAATAAAGTAAGCTAGAGAAAAGAAAACGTTATTAAGAAAGTCATAAGGAAGAGAAAGTGCATTTGCTGTTGTTGAAGTGGAACGGGATCATCTTAAAGGTCTTCATCATCTTCATGTTGAGTGGGCTGCGGAGGAAGAGGAGGGTTGGTCTTTGCTGCCTCGGGTGGCACAGGCAGAAGAAAAATATCTACGTGTCATCGGGCCCAGGCAGTTCAAACCCATGATGCTCAAGGGTCAGTTGTATGATTAAAAAAATGTTTCAGTTGTGATAAAAATACACACAAAACGCAAAGTCTTTGTAGTATACAGTTGAGTGGTGTTAAGGGTATTCACATTGTTGTTCAGCCCATCTCCAGAATTTTCTCATCTTGCAAACCTGAACCCGATACCCATTAAACTGTATCTCTGCATTTCCCACTCCCTCCAGCCTCTGGCCATCACCATTCTAATTGAAGACAGTTTTGAATGTTAGCAGTTGTAAAACAAAAAAATAATTTTTCCTCCTAAAAGAAATGAATGAAATAAAGCAAAAATCTGAAAACTACAAAGCTTCATGTATATATTTTGAGATATTATCACTACTTTCATAAGGAAGTTTTTCTTTACAAGAAAACTTGTAACATTTTGATATTTCATGATGGAGTTTTTGTGTAAAACAGTGATTAAATTTCAGCATCGGAGAAAAATGACAAATCAGCAATTTTCAAATGTTTTAAGAACGTATAAGCTCTCTGACTAAAATCATTAGTCTAAATAGGACAAAATTCCCATCCTCTCCTTACATGTGGAATGTAAAAAAGTAAACCTCATGGAGACAGGGAATAAAATGGTCACAGAGGTTGCAGGCAGAGGGGAATTGTGGAGATGTTAGCCAAAGGACTCAAAATTTTAGTTAGGAGAAGTAAGTTCAAGACATGGAATGTACATTGTGGTGACTGCACGTAATAACAATATGTGGTATGCTTGAAAATTGCTAAGACAGTGAATTTTAAGCCTTCTCACCACAAAAGACAAAAAAAATGGCAAGCCTGTGAGGCAATGCATATGTTAAATAGGGGTGATTTTAGCCATTCCACAATGGCTTATACATGTCAGAAGTATCATGTTGTACACCATAAATATGTACAATCTTTGTCAATGTAAGTATTAAATAAATGCTTTTTTTAATTTAAAAAAAAAAAGGATGAGCATGGTAGCTCATGTCTATAATCCCAGCATTCTGGGAGGCCAAGGTGGGAGGATCGTTCGAGCTCTGGAGTTTGAGTCCAGCCTGGGCAACATGGCAAAACCCCATCTCTGCAAAAAAAAAATACAAATATTAGTGGGGCATGATGGTGTGCGCCTGTGGTCCCAGCTACTTGGGAGGCTGAAGTGGAAGCATCACTTGAGCCCAGGGAGGTTGAGGCTGCAGTGAGCTGAGATGGTGTCACTGCCCTCCAGCCTGGGCAACAGAGCAAGACCATGTCTCAGAAAAATAAAAAATAAAGTATAAAGTGACTCGAGGATCATGGCACTCTCTTACGCTTCCAGCCTGTGAAACTGAAGTGTTCTTGATAGCTTGTATAAACGTGTCTTTGGTGTTGCGATGTGGATTTTTGTCTCTTTCAACAGCATGAACAGGCTGAACACGTTGCCACGAGGCTTCGGCTCCCTGCCAGCTCTTGAGGTTCTGGACTTGACTTACAACAACTTGAACGAAAATTCTCTTCCGGGAAACTTCTTCTACCTGAGTAAGAAACTTTCAATTCTATAAATCTCCTCAACACCGTACTTTGCGTTCTAAGAGCAAAATTTATTTGCCAGGACCCAAACTCCAAGAGATATTATTGGACAGAGATAATTTGTTCTTTAGGGACTCCTTTTGAATATTCCTTCATAGCTGAGCAGTATGTGCATGTGATATATTGTTATGTGACACCATTGGGCTGAAGTAGACTCAGTAATGTCATATTAACATTCTGAGAGAGATCATATACCTAAATGAGATCAAGCCTCACATTTAGCTAAGATTTAGCTAAGAGACAACTTTCTTTTTAAATAGCATGCCAAAAAAAAAGTATCCTCCCATGTTGCTATTAATTCTTGGTAGGATATTTATCCAGAATATTCCAATTATTTATAAAATATTTATTAATAAACCACAAACAGAATTTAAAAATTTCAGCCTTTTAAAAAGTACTCTTATTGACCTATTTATCCAGCACACAGGCACTAAGAAATTATTGGCCACAGGTGAACACATTTTATTGTTTTATATGCAAACAAATTTCTTGCTGAAGATGTTTTTGAAAATTAAAAAACAAAGATTTCTTCTGGGACCACATGTAATATTTCAGGAAAGGTTTGCTTCGCTTAAATGAGTGTTCTGTTTCTTCTAATAGTAACTTATATGGCATTCAAAAAATCTGAGTTTTCTGAGCTGGTCTCTAAAATTTACTTTTTACCTTATGTACATTACCTATGACTTTCTCAAGTGCATGAAACCAACTGTAAAATATTTTCTTGGGCGGTGGATCAACTGTTTTTATTATGTTATATTAACATCCAGTTCTTGGGAGTCTGACCTACAAAGATCACTTGAGGTTAGGAGTTTAAGACCAGCCTGGGCAACATAGACCCTGTCTCTAGAAATAAAACTTAAAAAATTAGCCAGGCATAGTAGCTTCTGCCTGTAATCTTAGCTGCTTGGGAGGCTGAGGTAGGAAGATTGCCTGAGGCCAGACGTTCAAAGCTGCAGTGACCCACCACACTCCAGCCTAGGTGACAGAGTGAGACTCTGTCTCTAAAAAATAAATAAATACGGGTAAACAAAACATACTCAGCTTTCTTGGTTGAGATGCTTTAGAATTTTAGCCTTCCGTAGTTTGGAATCAATATCATTGTGTAATAATTGTGAACAAATTTCTGACTGCTGCTCTTCTGTTTAAGTTAGGATTTACTCTGTTAACTTCATGTCATCATTTTAGCCCCTTTGTCTTCATTTATTTTTGTCCTTAAGTCTGTAAAAACAAGTAGTAATAATTAGTCAGATTATGGAATTGATGAGCTGCGGTGATAGCCTCCATCACCAGAAAGCCTTTCATTAATTTTTAACACAGTGCTGGTTACGTAGGAAAAGGTCTATTTTAACATAGTTGTATTCACTTGAAAGAACCTTCTTGCCATAGGGATCCGTAAAAGTGGTACAGTAGTTGCCTTTGTTTTACTTGGGATGCACAGGGAGAAATAAATGGGAATCAAAAGTAATCTATGAGAAAAAATAGCAGTCTTCTCTGAAAATGCGCTGAAACTCTTTGCCCCAAAATGCGAGTGCCCACAGTTGTTAATTGCATCAGTCCTCTTGGATATAGATGTTTTCCTGGACACACCGGCTACACAATAAGCCAGTAAATCTAAGTGTGACCTGCTTGTTATTATTGGGAGCCCTAGGTATGTCAAAGGCTTTTCACCAAGCCAGGGTTATTAATCAAAGCTGACTCCCTCTTATTGATCAGACCTCAAATGGTTGGGTTCCATGCCACCCTGTTTATATATTGCTGTTTAATTTGCAGCCACCCTGCGTGCACTCTATCTAAGTGACAACGATTTTGAAATCCTGCCGCCAGACATCGGGAAGCTCACAAAGTTGCAGATAGTAAGTAATTTATCTAAATTCTTAGAAAATCAATTCACTGCCGCAGCCTTGTAGGGGTAGAATCAAGTCAATTTGAGCCAGAGTAAGGTTTGTTTTGCGGGAATAAACCACTACCCCTGATAGTGTTTCTTGTTTATCCACCGACACTTGTAAATAAATGGAAAGGATTGCGCTTTCATGAAAGAGAGGACATGGAAGAGGATGTGAGTTTCTGTGGAGCACCTTTTAATGTGAAAATGTGTTGACCACTCCTTGTTTTCTTCTGTTTAGCTCAGCCTTAGGGATAATGACCTGATCTCGCTGCCTAAGGAAATCGGGGAGCTTACCCAGCTTAAAGAGCTCCACATTCAGGGGAACCGCCTCACCGTTCTGCCCCCAGAACTAGGTAAGGTTGCTGATGAATGAACTTAGTTCTGGGTTTCATGAATAACAGTTATCCTAATGTAGCAGTTCTGAACAGCCTCTCTCCTCTTCTTGGCAACTGCTCTCCACCTAGGCACCCAGTTCTGATCATTTGAGAACCATTTGTCATTGACCAGAGTGCAGCGGTTATAGGTTTGACCTTCCCCGATGCTGTGTTCTGCAGCTGTAGTGTCCCGTGTCTTAGAAACTGCTCATGAAAGATGACCCCGCTCAGCTCCCTGCGTGAGGTAGTGGAAAAAGCATGGGATTAGTAGTAAGAGTCTTATCTGTGCATAGCTCCTCATTGACTAACTGGGTAAGCTTTCCGGGTCTTGGTTGGTTATTAATAACTTTATCTAAGCATCACTTTTACTTTTTAACCCCTTAATTTTTTACTGACCTGGAAAAACTTTTACCAAATCGTTAAAGTAGTTGTTACGGCTACTTGAAGGTGTTAATGTCTCTGCCATTTGTAAATTTGCCTCTCTCCTGATCCCATCTGTAGTAGCAGTTGTTAAATATGTTCTTGCTGGGAGTTCCTTGGTCCTACTCCTGGCTGCTGAATCCTAATCCTCTGCCAGGTCATTCCTATTTCCAGAGTGGGTTATACTCTGGAGGTTATTTCCCCACCAGAAATAGCCTCCAAGCCAGTGATTCTGCTGCTGCTGCTTCGTTTCACTGCAAAAGGTTCAGAAGTTCCCTTTTCTTGTGCAGACCCTCTAAAGCCTCTAATTTCTTCAGTCCTTTGAATCACATTGTTTTCTCAAACTGGTGATTTGCTTTTCTGCTCCAAAGTACCATCATTTTTAAGAAACACATTGAGGAAGCAGTTCTTCTTCTTTTTTTTTTTTTTTTTTTTTTTGTGATGGAATTTTGCTTTTTTTGCCCAGGCGGGAGTGCAGTGGTGCCATCTCAGCCCAGGACAACCTCTACCTCCTGGGTTCAAGCGGCTCTCTGCCTCAGCCTTCTGAGTAGCCGGGATTACAGGCATTCACCACCAGGCCTGGCTAATTTTGTATTTTTAGTAGAGACGGGGTTTCTCATGTTGGTCAGGCTGGTCTCAAACTCATGACCTCAGGTGATGCGCCTGCCTAGGCCTCCGAAAGTGCTGGGATTACAGGCTTGAGCCACCTCGCCCAGCCAGGAAGCAGTTCTTTAAACAAGTCTGGCAGCTGGAAGAGGCCATTTGTTAGAAATTAGAATGCAAGCACCAGAAGGGCAGAGGCCTCTTTGCCTTTGTTCCCTAGAGTGCATTAGGTGCTCAGAAAACATTGACTGAATGAACGAATGAAGCAAGGACCTTAGATGGCAGGATGTTAGGAAAGTTACCAGCAGACTGATGTGGCTAATGGTTACGCATAGGAAGACGGAGATACAGAACACGCCCATCAGCACCGAGGATTCTGCAGCCATATTAGTCTAAAGGGAAGGCAGTCACATGATTTCATGGAACAAATGGAAAGCCCCATCCCCTCTTATCCCATTTCCCTTAGCTCTCTTGTTAGTATTAAAAGACCAGAGGATATTTAATGATTTTTTTAAGGGCTGAGGAGCAACTCAACATTTCTCTTTATTGAGTTGCAAGTTAGTCAAGCGTTGCTCTGGGAGGAGAATGACAGATTCAAGAAACGCTTTTTGCAAACATTTTCAAGGCAAAAACTTGTTGTCAAAGGAGAGATCTTGCTCTGGGCGCGGTGGCTCACACTTGTCATCCCAGCACCTTGGGAGCCCAAAGTGGGTGGATCACTTGAGCCCAGGAGTTCGAACCCAGCCTGGTCAACGTGGTGAAACCCCATCTGTACAAAAAGTACAAAAACTGAGCTGGGCATGGTGGTGCATTCCTGTTCCCAGCTACTCAGGAGGTTGAGATGGGAGGATCACCTGAGCCTGGGAGGTCAAAGCTGCAGTGAGCTGTGATCGTGCCGCTGTACTCCAGCCTGGGGGACAGAACAAGACGTTATCAAAAAGGAAAAAGAAAAAAAGATCTCACACAGTGGTTAAAAACCACAGATGTCAGCATTAGTAATAGCTGGGGAGCTTCTGCAGGACTCAAATAGCCTCCTCCCCAACCCACTAAATCAGGATCTCTGTGTGTGAGGTGAATTCTTGTGTAACTTGGTGTAAAACTCAGTGCCTCTGACATGTGTCCTTGATTAGCATGGTTAGTAGAAACAGAAAAATAAATGTGTGTTTTGATGTCATTTGATCTTGTTTCATTTTTCAAGCAGTGAGGCAACGTAGGATATTAGATTAAACAATTATTTTTATCAGATGGTAATTTGCCACAAACATGCCTAGTTGAACCTACACATGCCTGTGTATATATTTTAAAATCTTACTCATTTTGCTTATCTTATTTAAATACTACATGAGGTCATATTTGTTCAGCATTTCTGTTAAGCTTTTCATTAACAAATCATGTATATTTTTATTCAGGTATAGAATTGAGGGGGAAGGCTTTAAATGACTTTATTTTTGCCAGCCATATGTAGAAAATCTTACTCTTAACATTTTTCTGGTAGCAGTTTTTCCTGATTACAGACAAGCGCTTAGTTGTAAGTAAATGATAAACCTATAGAAGTCACTGTCACAAGCTAAACTCAAGATTAAAACAAATGTACTATTTATTTTTGAATGATGACTTTTTTTAAGTTAATATTATTCTAGTAACAGCTATTATAATAATAGGCAGTATGTAATAAGGCCTTGAATGGCATGGCACTATGATAAGTGTGTTTGCTGCAATATCGCCTATAATTATCACAAGAATTAAAAGCGGACTTTATAGGGGTGAGGTGAGGACATTGAGGGGTAGAGAGGGTTGGTTGGTGACATGTCTGTGGGGACACAGTGAGTGAGTCACAGAGGTGAGATTTGAATCTGGTGGTCCCTCCTCTGAGGGATCCCTGGCTTCCTGATCACAGCGAGGTCCTCTTTCCCACCCATATGCTGGTAAGATGATTCCTAGAAATGCAGTTTTCAAGTTTGAACAAAACACAACCCTGGCACACCCTCTGGAAATGGCAGGCGGAGGGATGTTGCGGAATGGTGAGTTTGAGTGGGCTTTGCCGGTGTGTGAGCAAGGCTTGCTTAACGCTTTCTGAAATGCAGCTGAGGTGGCCTCTGCAAGACAAATTGCTGTCCCATTCCAAGCCAGTTGCATTTTCCCCGTGTCTCTGCCCTCAGTAAATGTGCCCCATGATGGGAACGTCTTTTGTTTCTTTGTGTCCTCAACACCTGAGGTGACCATCTGGATGCTGCTCGGGCTGGCTGATGGGCGGTGCTGGGTGTTGACGATGCACTCGAAACTTATGCTGCAGGTTTGCTTCTGGAGGCGTTTAAAAATGCGGATGAGGATCTCTCCCTGTATGTTAATTTCTTACGTATCCGAATACACAAATGCTTTAGATACTTCTGTGAAATTTCCTCTCATAATAAATCCAGAGTTTATTAACTTGTAACCTTGTTGGTACTGGTATTTCAGCCAAGCAGGAGAATCCAGATGAGTTCCAATTTGTCAGGTCTGAGAACATGCAGGGACATAGCAAAATAAAGTCAGGAGCTTGGCTGGAGTTTTAATATGTGATTGTTTACTTTTCCTTTGTTGTGTGGCCTTGAATAAGCTACTTAAACTGCTGTGTCAGGTTCCTAAGTAGTAAAGCACTTACTTTCATATTCGTCTATATACCTATAAAAAAGGAGATGGAAGTTGAGTCTCTCATTCATTCATTTATCATTCAGGTTAAGTTCCTACTTTAGGGCAGATCTTTGAGTCCAAGTAAAGTAAGATTCACTTATTCTGCAACTGTTTGTTGAGCCCCTGGTATTTGCTAGGGATTATGACAAGAACACCTGTTATTGATATTCTAGTGGGAGAAGACAGAAGAGAGAGAGAGAGAGAGATAGCGAGCAAGACTATGAATGACAG
This sequence comes from Cebus imitator, assembly GCF_001604975.1. Taxonomy (NCBI): domain Eukaryota; kingdom Metazoa; phylum Chordata; class Mammalia; order Primates; family Cebidae; genus Cebus; species Cebus imitator. The sequence continues at coordinate 3,474,822 of NW_016107376.1, forward strand.
AGAAGTGGTATTAGGAGCTCTGGGAAAATGTTGAGCATGGAAGGGAGTACCCAGCTGGGGAAGGGGTAATGTGAGAAACCTTCACTCAAGGGTGGTGCCCTTTATGCAGAGACTTAAAGGAAGAAGGGTGCTCTCCTCATGGAGAGAACAGTAAGTGCTAAGGTCCTGGGTGGGCCCGTGTTGAGGAAGAGCAAGGCCAGTGTAGCTGGATCAGAGTGAGTGAAGGGGAGAGAGTTGTAAGCAATGAACTTAGGTAGGAAGTGGGAACTAGTAGGACATTGTCAGAACTTGGGCTTTTACCCTGTGACATGGGCACTGCCCTAGATGCTCCCATCTTAATCACCAGAATATGAAAATTTGTTACCTTATGTCACGAAAGAGACTTTGCCCGTGGGCTTTGGAATCTTGAAATGGGGAGATTATCCTGGATTGTCCAGGCGAGCCCAGTATAATCCTAGCAGGAAGGAGGGCCAGAGGTAGGAGTAAAAGACGTGGTAACAGGAGCAAGAGGTTGGAGTCACTCGTGGAAGGGGCCACAAGCCGAGAAGTATAGGCAGCCTCCAAAAACCGGAAAGGCGCATAGCCGGATTCCAACCCCCGAACCCTGAATCCTCCAGAAGGAATGCAGCCCTATTGGCACCTCAGTTGTAGCTCCATAAAATCCAGTTTGTGGACTTGTGCACTCTAGAACAGTGAGAGCGAGATTTCTGTTGTTTTTAGCCACTGCTTCAGCAAAAGGAAACTGCTAGAAATGGGAGGACACTGAAGGATTTTGAGCCAAGGCATAGCATGAACTGACTTTCTTGTTTAGACACAGAGTCTCATGTGATCACCCAGGCTGGAGTGCAGTGGTGCAATCATAGCTCACTCAGCTTCCATCTCCCAGGCTTAAGCAATCCTCCTGCCTCCTGAAGCACTGGGATTACAGGCATGAGCCCCTGGTTCTTTGGCTGCTGTGTTGATAAGAGACTGGAGGACAGAGGGCAAAGTGGAAGCGGAGTCCGAGAGAGAGGAGACTATCATAGTAATTCTGGTGGGAGTAGATTCTGGCTTCATCAAATAGCAGTGGTAGCGGTACAAGTAACAGTCTGATACCAGATCTGTTTCAAAGGCCTAACTAACAGGAATTGTGACAGTTTAGATGAGGGTTGAGAGAGTTAAGGTTAACTGTGAGGTTTTGGTCTAAGCAACTGGAAGGCTGGGAAAGATTATAGCAAGAGTAGGAGAGGGATTGAGGACAGGAGGTCGTCCTGAGCTGAGTTTCAGAAGTTTGAGGTGCCTTTGGGGTATCTCATTGAAAAGCAATGGGATATAATAATCCACAGTCCAGAAGAGATATCTAGGTTGCATGTATAATTTGGGACATTATCAGCATACATTTAGTGGTACTAATCGGATGAGATCCCTTGGATATGACTGCAGAGAGTGAAAGATTGAGCCGTGAAGCCCTGCGGTTCCTGAACACTGAAGCCAGAAGGATTGAGGATGTTTATGGGTTGAGCTGACTCCCAGGCAGACATCTGTGGCCAGTCGGGGACTGAGACCCCCTCGGTTGGCACCACAATGGCTCCCCGTTGCTGGAGCTGTGTGGTGCGTTTTTGCTTCATAGGAAAAGAGTTCTCTTATGAGGCAGATGGGGGTTACTCTCTTTTTCCTGAGATCTGCAGTTAACTCTGCCAGGACAGGACAGTGGAATGCACGTAACTGAAGTGTCCTCCGGAGCTGCCTGAATGCAGAAGCCCCTTTTTGGCCAGAATTTTCAGCCAGCATCCAGTCTCCTGAAAAGCAGCCAGCCATGTGACTAACTGAACTTTCACCCTTTTTTGTTCCTTCATATATTATTTCCTGGAAGAATTAATTGAGGGGATAAAAGACCTGCATTGGCAGTGAAGAAAGGAAATTCAATACATACCTTGACCAGTCCTCAGAATAGCCCAACAGCCCCAGGAAAAAAACAGGTGATTTAGGAGCTGGCGGCATCACCCGAGGTTTACCAGCAGTTTCCTTTATTTTATTTATTTATTTATTTTTTAATTGTACTTTAAGTTCTGGGGTACATGTGCAGATCATGCAGGTTTGTTACATAGGTATACACGTGCCATGGTGGTTTGCTGCATACATCCCCCGTCATCTACATTAGGTATTTCTTCTAATGCTATCCTTCCACAATCCCCCCACCTGCTGCTATCTCTCCCCTAGTCCTCCGCCCCCCGACAGGCCCTGGTGTGTGATGTTCCTCTCCGTGTGTCCATGTGTTCTCATTGTTCAACACCCACTTATGAGTAAGAACATGTGGTGTTTGGTTTTCTCTTGTGTCAGTTTGTTGAGAATGATGGTGTGCAGCTTCATCCATGTCCCTGCAAAAGACATGAACTCATCCTTTTTTATGGCTGCATAGTATTCCATGGTGTATATGTATATATATTCCATTTTCTTTATGCAGCCTATGATTGATGGACATTTGGGTTGGTTCCACGTCTTTGGTATTGTGTACAGTGCCACAATAAACATATGTGTGCATGTGCCTTTATAATAGAATGATTTATAATCCTTTGGGTATATACCCAGTAATGGGATTGCTGGGTCAAATGGAATTTCTAGTTCTAGATCCTTGAGGAATCACCACACTGTCTTCCACAGTGGTTGAACCAATCTGCACTCCCACCAACAATGCAAAAGCATTCCTGTTTCTCCACATCCTCTCCAGCATCTGTTGTCTCCTGGTTTTTTAATGATTGCCATTCTAACGGACATGAGATGGTATTTCAGTGTGGTTTTGATTTGCATTTCTCTAATGACCAGTGATGATGAGCATTTTTCATATGTTTGTTGGCTGCATAAATGTCTTCTTTTGAGAAGTGTCTGTTCATATCCTTTGCCCACTTTTTGATGGGGTTGTTTTTTTTCTTGTAAATTTGTTTAAGTTCTTTGTAGATCCTGGGTATCAGCTCTTTGTCAGATGGGTAGGTTGCAAAAATTTTTTCCCATTTTTGGTTGCCGGTTCACTCTAATGATAGTTTGTTTTTGCCAGCAGTTTTCTGTCCCAGTTCTGCATTTTCTCACCTGTCGATGAGACCATTGTCATGTGAGCTGAAGATCTGGATTCTGTGTTTCCTGTAATTCTCTTTCCTAAGCATTCCATGGTTTTAGCAACTTGTTCTGAATTGGAGTCGTTTCTGATTTCTTGGCTTCTAGGCAATAATGGGACCTCTTCTTCTGCATTTGTCACTCAAATAAATTTGTTTTTGGAGAAGAGAAGAAAATGAGATTGTGTTTTGTTGCATGCCGAGCATTGTTTTGTTATTGTTTTGATTTGTTAACAAAACGAAGGTTACCAAAATCTTATTTGCACCAATTCAAGCAGCCTGTGGGATGTGTGTCTGCAATGCTGCACACACCTGGGGCTGGCAAGCCTAGTGCCCCACTATAGGTGCCGATAATTGATAGCACATTTTACTACGGTATCTATGAGAAGCACAGTATTTTCTAGCACGCTTGTGAAGAATGGAGATGAATATTAATCCCCTTCAGAAAGTAAAGGATGTTATGAATTGAGAATTTCTTCCCAGTTACGTTTTCTGGAATGAACAGAATTAACAATGAGTGGTTGTGCAGTCCAAAATCTCTGTTGTCATATCTCTTAATCCTTTTCCTGTGGACGTTGAGAAGCTAAAGAAAAATAACTTTGTTTACTGAGGCAGGCTTGAAGGAAATCCAGTATTCTTTGTTTGGTCAATTAAGTCCCTGATTATCAGTGCCTCATTTATTTTCTCTTCTATTATTGTCACTCCGTCAACTGGTTCACAGTTATTTTATCCAGAGGGTTAAAACATTTTAAAAATGTAAACAGTAGAGGGTTGAGGTTAAGTGCTGGACTCTTCATCACTAGGCTTGGGTTCAAACCTGACTCCCCTATTGCCTTGGTCTGTGACCTTCAGATATTGATATGGTTTGGCTCTATGTCTCCACCCCAATCTCATCTTGTAGCTCCTATAATTCCCTCGTGTTGTGGGAGGGACCTGGTGGGAGATGATTGAATCATGGGGGTGGGTCTTTCCCTCACTGTTCTTGTGATAGTAAATGGGTCCCACGAGATCTGTTGGTTTTAAAAATGGGGTCTCCCTGCACAAGCTCTCTCTCTTTGCCTACTGCCATCCATGTAAGATGTGACTTTGCTCCCCCTTGCCTTCCACCATGATTGTGAGGCCTCCCCAGCCATGTGGAACTGTGAGTCCATTAAACTTGTTTTATAAATTGCCCAGTCTCAGGTATGTCTTTATTAGCAGCATGAAAATGGACTAATACAGATATGTTATTTTACCTCCCTTCTGTGCCTCATGTAAAATTAGGGTAATAACAGCCCTTGCCTCATGGTGTCTTTGTGATGATTAACAGGATAATCTGCTTAAAGAATTTAGCCTTGATTCAGGAACGAGTACAGCTCAGTGAATGTTAGGTAGATGAACACACACACACACGCATATGTGTGCACAGTGGATTTTTTTGCTATTAAACTTTGACTATTTAGAGACCAGCTTTCTGAAACATGGGCTCTTCTGAAATAGTAGAAGCAGAGAGGTCACCCCAGCTCCATCCTTTTGACAGGGAAGAGGCAGTTAGTTACCGAGTGCCTAGTGAGAAAGAAACAGCAGAGTGGATCCAGAGCCAAAGTCTCACCTCGCACAGTGGGATTGGTCAGTGTATCCTGTGGATAAAAGAAAGGCTTGGAATTATCCTCCTGTGTGAAAATTGAGGCACATACAAAGGGTCAGAAGAGAAAAGCAAGGGAAAAGAAGGGACAAGAGGGAGGAGCTCAGATGAAGGGCTTCTGCATGGCCAGTACTCAGGGTGGACAAAAGACATAGCAAGAAGAGTATGGCTCAGTCCACCCATCCTAATAATGTAATAACAAGTGATTTTCCAAGTCTGTGCCTTTCTTGTGAGTTTTATATTGAGGCCGGGAGCAGCAGTGGTTCTTCTACCTAAAGAGCTCTGTGATTGGCTTTTTGATTGGACCATAGGTGGTTCAATTCACTCATTTGCCCATTAGTTCACTTCTTTCTTTTTGACATCATTTTTGTGATAATTAACTTGTTCCTAGTAAGAGCTGGATACTTGGCTGGACGTGGTGACTCATGCCTGTAATCCCAGCACTTTGAGAGGCCGAGGTAGGTGATTCACAAGGTCACGAGTTTGAGCCCAGCCTGGCCAACATAGTGAAACCCCGACTCTACTAAAAATACAAAAATAGCTGGGTGTGGTGGCACATGCCTATAGTCCCAGCTACCCAGGAGACTGAGGCAGGAGAATTGCTTGAACCTGGGAGGCGGAGGTTGCAGTGAGCCAAGGCCATGCCATTGCACTCCAGCCTAGGGGACAAAGTGAGGCTCTGTCTCAAAAAAAAAAAAAAAAAGAAAAGAAAAAGAGTTGGATACTTTATAGCAGTTGGACTGATTGGACTCGCTTATTTATCCATGTAAGATCTTAAACTACCGCTCTGCAAGTGACATTATTTTCTAATTGTTTAATTTCTCACTGTCTTAATTTACCTTTAGGGACAGTGCTTATTTCATTGGGGATTTTTTTTCTTCTCCCAGAATTCATAACAACCACTGTTCTGAACCAATGGCTTCATTTTTTAATATCAGTTGTGTGCCTACACTATAATGCTTTTGTTACTTGTCTACATATTAGTAATTTATTTCATGTTTAAAATACGCTATGTAAATCTATCTTTCTAAATCTTTATTATCATAAATTAAAAGCATTATAGAAAAGGAAGTCTCTTCTGGAGTTGGGCAAAATAGTTTAGTTATCATTTGAAATCTCTTTTTTTTTTTTGGGGGGGGAGACGGAGTCTTGCTCTGTGCCACCCAGACTGGCATGTAGTGGCATGATCGTGGCTCACTAGAGCCTTGACCTTCTCTGCCCAAGCGATCCTTGCACCTCAGCCTTGCAATTAGCTGGGACCACAGGCATGCATCACCATGCCTGGCTAATTTTTTAGTTTTTTGTAGAGATGGAGTCTCTCTATGTTGCCCAGGCTTGTCTTGAACCCCTAAGCTCAGGCAGTCCTTCCACCTTGGCCTCCCAAAATGTTGGGATTACAGGAATGAACCACCCACCTGGCTAAATCTTTTAACTCGTTCCTTGAAAAAAGCTGTAATGTCGTTATTAACTATGTCTAGAATAAGCAGACTCCAAGTACATAATAAGGAAGTTACTTTTTTTTAGACTGGATTTCCAATTTGGGGTAATTACCTGCCCTAACTCAAGGCAGTTTTGTATTGTTATCAGAATTGGTTTTCTCTGCCTAAATCCTGTTATTATGAAAAGAAGATCTAGCTTAATAGATAGGGCAGTTAAGTGACAAAGACGTTCTTGATGGAATTATAAACTGTACCACTTTATTTTTATATATATATGTATATATATATATATATATTTTATATATATATATTTTTTATATCTATATATATATGATTGAATTTGTTAATTGATAACTAACATTTTTTAGATTAGTTTTAAGCTAGATAGAATTACATATCTTAGTTTTTATGCAGAATATCGTAATTTGCAGAATAGTTTAATGCACTTAATTTCAGTTCTATGATGTAGACAAGGAGAGCTCCCTGGCCTCTTTTTGAAGATATGGAACCAAGGGGGATCGTGACTTGCCTAAGGCCGCATTATTGACAGGGTTTATTATGGACGGAATCCAGTTTTTAGTTCGGGTCTTTCTAATTCAAAAGTAAGCATGCCTCCCAATAGTATACCCATCAATATGTCAAAACTGAGCCAATAAAAAGGCATAATTTATTATTAGATGACAGATTGCTGTGCTTCCAAATATATGCCTTAATTTTATTTCAAGAATAAAACATTGGGAATAGAATATTTGTACCCAACTTTGAATCTCAACTTGGATTTTATGGCATGCTCTTACATTTTATTTCTGTGTTAATGTTTCTTTTGCCATACTTCACAGAAAAATCGTATCATATCCTTTGATTCCCATGGCCTTAGCCGATAATCAAAAATGACTCCTGTCAATCTCCTACATGATATTTTTTAACAAGTTCCATTTTATATCTTCTATTTCAGTGAAATCTTTAGCCCCAGAAAATGTTTTCAGCATGGATTTTTAAAATGCTAAGTGAATTATATTTCTACCTGGTGAGTTATTGGCTGAAAGGGCGTGGGAAGTTGCAGCACATAAAGCGTTTCTGTTTTGCAGTGTAAATTTCAGGAAGCCCAATGTCAGGTTCAGCGTGATTGAACGCGTGCATCAGTCTGTGTTAGCACCAGCTGGAAAAGCTTGCCACTGTGTGCAGTGAACTTCCTTTGATTTAATAGGATGCTAAATGCATTTTTGCCCTGGGAGAAATGCCAGCAGTGCTAAGGTTCTGAATTTAATTTTTTTTTTTTTTTTTTAAATTTCAGAGGCATGTCTGTAAATACAGTTATCACCTGAATACATATATAATATCTTACATTTTTGTAGCCTCTTCCTTTAAGGCAGCTCCTATATATTATAGTATTCCTATGTTGAAAGAAAGGAAAAAAAGGTTATAGTGAGTCAGACCCAAATGGTATTGCATGTGTGGGTGAGTGTGAGAATTTCTTTCAGAGTGCAGTGGGAGTTTGAAAGGAGTGAAGTGGGTGATGGTTGTCCCTCTTGTTGTCGCCACCAGAAATCTAGGCCTTATCATGACATCATAGATCGGTCTTTCTTATTTATGTTTATTTAGACCTTTCCAGAAAAACTGTGTATTAATTCCGTAAGTTAACTACCTTGTTACACAAAAGCATCTAATTGTACCATTTATATACTTCTGTTAAGTTTTAGGTGATAGCGTTCTAATATTAGTAAATAAGCTTATGCTCATTTTTTCACATACGTAGAGTGATTTTAACACGCTCAGTACTCTCTCTATTGCCTTTTATATTTGCTGTTTAAAAATCACAGCTCTTCTCCTTGGACAGCCCCTGTCAAATCCATCTTACGATATCAGATTCCAACTTCCAGCCCCATATACATTATATATCTGTAATTGGTTAAGTTTGGAGAGCACTGGTAAATGAAATATATATAATTCTTATATTCATGAAGAAAACCTTTGAAAGAAAGGAGCAGCTAAACAAATAGTTAAAAATTTCAAAATGGCTGCTAGAATGTGAGCTTCCCTAAGACATTGGTTTAAGCCACCATCATCTCTCACCTGGGTTGCCAGAATAACCTCCCAACTGGTTTCCTGCATCCTACCTTCCTTTACAATCCGTTCTTCATCCCATAGTCAAGGTGATCTTACAGAATTGTCAAGTGGATTGTATGCCCTTGTCAATTAAAATTTTTTAGTGTTCCCTAGGAATATTTAAGGCCCATCTGGCACCCGTGTTTTCCATGCTGCTTACCCCCTCAGCGCCTCATGAGCCACCATCAATAGCCACCTCTCACTTCTTCATGACCTTTGCTTTGTCCTTGGAATTTTCACCTGAATAGTTTTGGAGCTCACACCATACAATTCACACATTCTAAGTGTACAATTCCGTGCTTTTTAGTATGTTCAGAATTGTAAAACCACCGCCACAACCTCAGAATGTTGTTCATTACCTCAAAATGAAACACCATATCCTTTTCTCTCTCCAGTTCCTCCATCTCTCCTAGCCCTGAGAGTTTTATAGTTTGACTCTTAGATTTATATCTTTGATTCATTTTGAGTTAATTTTTCTATGTGATGTGAGATAAGGATTTAGTTTTATTCTTTTGCATGTGGCTGTTCTATGGCTCCAGCACCATGTGTAGAAAAGACTGTTCCCTTTTTATCAAATGATCTTGTCAGTCTTGTCAACAACCAATTGACAGCAGATAGTTTTATTTTTATACTCTCAATGGTATTTCATTTATTTATATGTCTATCCTTATGCCAGTACCACACTGTCTTTAGTACTGTTGCTTTGTAGTAAGTTTTTAAATTGGGGCAGGTTATTTTCAACTTTGTTACTCTTTTTCAAGATGGTTTTAACTATTTTGAGGCCTGTAAATTTCATATTTCCATATGACTTTTAGAATCAGTTTGTTAATTTATACAAAGAAACCAACTTGTATTTTGGTAGAGATTGTAGTGAAATTTTGGATTATTTCAGGGATTATAGTAATCTCAACACTATTAACTCTTCAGATCCATGAACATGAGATGTTTATGCATTTATTTAGATCTTCAATTTCTTTCAACAGTGTTTTATAGATTTCAGAGTTTTTTACTTCAGAGTTTTATACTTTTGCTAAATTTCTTCCTAAACATTTTATTATTTTTGATGCTATTGTAAGTGAAATTATTTTCTTAATTTTACTTTTGGGTTGTTTGTTGCTAGTTTGTAGGAATACAGTGGATATTTGTATTGATTTTGTATTTTGCAACCTTATGATTTCAGCTATTAGTTCTAATTGTTTCTTAGTGGATTCCTTAGAATTTTCTCTTTATTAGAGCTATTTTATCTCTTCCTTTACAAGCTGGATGCTTTTATTTTATTTTCTTGGCTAAACTTTGGCTGCAACCTCTAGTACAATGTGGAATATAGGTGACAAGAGCAGACATCCTTGTCTTATTTTTAATTGTAAGGGAAAAGCATCCAGTCTTTCAGCATAGAATATTGTGTTATTTGTAAGACTTTTTTTCTATAACCATTGTCAGATTTTAGAAATGCCTGTCTATTTTTTGTATGCAGAGCGATTTATCATGAAATGTTGAATTTTGCCAGTGCCTTTTCTACCTCTATGTGGCTTTTATTTTGTACATCTTCCTTTTTATATATTTCTGGATTTCATTTGCTAGCATTTTACTTGAAATTTTTCCACTTTATTCATCAGGGATATTAATCTGAATTTTTCTTTTGGTCTTGTATCTTTGTATAGTTTTTGTTTCATGAGTAAAATTTTATAATTTTTCTTGTTTGAATGTTTGAAAGAATTCATTATTGATACCATCTTTGTCTTCGGTTTTCTTTGTGGGAAAGTTTTGAATTATGAGTTCAGTTTTTTGATAAAATGCTCTTCAGATTTTCTATTTCCTCTAGTGTCTTTTGGTAATTTTCATGTCTTAAAAATGGTCAATTCTTGCAGATCAAAACCACAATGAGATAACATCTCACACCAGTTAGAAAAAAAAAAGTTTTTTAGAAAGTGCATTTCTTCTGAGTTAGTCTGTGTTGTCTCCATTTTTATTTGTACTACTGTTAAGTTGTGTTTTCCATTTTTCCCCTCTTTGATTGATCTGTCCAGAACCAGTTGTAGTTTCATTTAGTTATTTTATTCTTTGTTTGCTATTTCATTGATTTGCTTTTTTTAATTTTCATTCTGAGTGTAATTGGCTCTGAATTTTCTGGCTTGTTTAGGTGAAAGCTTACGTGATTGATTTTCAGTTTTTCTTCCTTTTTAATATAAGCATTTCAAGTTATAAATTTTTCTCTATTGTTTTAGCAGCATCTTGCATGTTCTGTAATTTCATTATCATTCAGTTTAAAATACTTTCTTTTATAAGACCTTTGGCTTATTATTTAGAAATTGAGAATATGTTTTCAAGTATTTGGAGATGTCTGAAACATTTTGTTGCTGATTACTAATTTAAATTATGCCCTGATCAAAATTCATAATTTATATAATTCTAATCCTTTACAGTTCGTTGACTTGTTTTATGGCCCTGTTTATTCTCTATTTGGTGAATTTTATATGCGGACTTAAAAATTTTATATGCCCTACCAGTATTCCATAAATGTTAGGTGAAATTGGTTGATATGTTATAACCCCCAATAATAATAATTTTTTTCCTTAAGTTAGTTTTCTTAAATAACTTTAGAGAGGAGAAAAAAAGTCTTTTACACTGACTGCCACTTCTCTATTTACCATTTCTGACACTCTTCTTTCCTTGATGTAGATAGGTGCTTCAATCTAGTATCATTTACCTTATCCTGAAATATTTTCTTTTATATTTTTTGTAGTACAGTTCTTTTTCGTCATTAATTAGCTTTTCTTTATCTGAAATATTTTTATTTTGCTTTCAGTTTTTGGAGAAAATTTTTTTCAGGATATGAAATTTTAGGTTGACAGGTTTATTTTTATTTTTTTCCTTCTATCTTGCTTCAAGGGTGTTTTCTCGTCTCTGGTTTGCATTGTTCTGGTGTCATTCTTACATTGTTCTCTGTGTCTCTTTCCTGTGGCCTCTTAAAATTTTCTCTTTATCATTGGGTTTAACATAACATAAAGAATATGTTACATATGGAACTGCTGTTTTCAGCCATTATTTTTTGATTAATCGGTTGGTAGGTTAGTCATTTTCAGCCATTTTTTTAATTGATTGATTGACTGACTGATTTCCCATCTGTCCCTCCTCTCCTAGAACTCACATTACTCTTACGTTAGATCACTCGATACCTTCCACAGGTCAGTTATGCAGAACTTTTTATCTTGTTTCCCTCGCCGCCTCCCCAGCATCTTCCCCCATTCCGTTTTTGGCTTCAGCTTGGAAAGTTTCTTTGCTCCATCTTTAAGCTTAGTGATTTTTTGTTGTTGTTGTTCTGTAGTGTCTAATCTCCTGATAAGCATATTCAGTGAAATTTATTGTTTCAGATGTTGCATTTTTCACTTTCAGGTGTATCCATATAGATTTTTTGATAACTTCATTTCTCAATTAATAAATACTATTTATTTTCTTATCATGTTCACATATTTCTTCAAATCTTTGCACATATTTTAAATTGCTGTTTTAACATTTTTATCTGGTAATGCAATTTCTGATTCTGTTTAGACTGACTGATTTTTCTGTTTGTAAATCACTTTTTTCCTTTTACTCTGCATGTCCAGTTTTTTGTTTGTTTGTTTTTTGGTTTTTACTGTATTGTAGACATAAAGAAGAGTAAACTTTTGGTTGTATGATTTTTTTTTGTCTTTACGGTCTGTTGAGTTTCATTCTAGTGCGAGTTAATTTGTGGTTAGCTTGATTCTGTCAAGGCTTGCTTTTAATGCCTGTCAGAGTTGGTCCATACTAGTCTTTACTCCTAGGCTAGATTAACCCTATTCTTAAGAGTTCAGGGATTACTACCTTATGACCAGAGGGCTCCTTACTATCTCTGGCTGATCAGAATGTGAGTATTTCTAGTCATGTGCAAACTCCAGTAATTGTTAAGCTTATATCTTCCTTGGTCTTTCCCTGGTAGTTTTTGTTTTTCTTTCCCAGCCTTGGATAGTCTTGTCCTGAACGTGGCGGTTATTATTTGGGTAAAGATTCATGGGAACTCCTGTGCAGCTTTCTGGGCCTCTTTTTCTTCATAGCTCCTTCTTTCCTGCTACCTTGCCCCACAAATTCCAGCTCCTTCAATAGCCTCAATCCCTCATTTCTGTCCTTTCAACTCAGTGTCACCACTATATTGTTTGATCCACTCCTGCACAGCTGTCTGGAAATGCTTCTCAGAGAAAACCAGAGTGAATGTGGAGTTTTCCTCACTTACTTCCCTTCCCTCACTCGTCATAGTCCTTTGCTGCTTGTTGCCTGATATGGTTTGGCTGGGTCCCCACCCAGATCTCATCTTGAATTGCAATTCCCATAATCTCCACATGTTGTAGGAAGGACCTAGTGGGAGGAAATTAAATCATGGGGCCGTTATCCTATGCTGCCGTTCTTGTGATGGTGAGTTCTCAGAAGCTCTGATGGTTTTAGAAAGGGCTTTCCCCTCTCTTGCTCGGCACTCCTCCTTGCTGCTGTTATGTGAAGAGGGACATGTTTGCATCACCTCTGCCATGATTGTTGTAAGTTTCCTGAGGCCTCCTCAGTCATGCTGAACTGTGAGTCAATTAAACCTCTTTCCTTTATAAATTACCCAGTGTTGGGTATGTCTTTATTAGCAGCTGAGAATGAACTGTACATTGCCCAATATCTAGAAGCATTTCTAGTACACATCTTGTCCAGTTACTTCAGAATGCCAGAAGCAAATGCCTGGATTAATTTTTGATAACTGCCAGTGTGGACAGGTATAATATAATTATTTCTCTGCCTTTTTCTTACCCATTTATACAACCTCTGAGGTTATTTTTGCTCAGGTCATCCCCTCAACCTTGTATTCAGTGGCTGGATTCCATAGCAGACATAGCAGTAGTAGGATGTATACCATCAGACTTCATGTTATGTACACATGTCCTTTAAGACAATTTTCATTTTTATTCTTGGTATTTTCAAGTTTTTAACCCCTAGAAGAATGTCTTGGTCTTTATTGCTTTTTAACTTATCTGTTAATCCACTGTTATAGCTGAAACCAACTGTATTAGTTTGCTGGGGCTCCCATAACAAAGTGCCACAGACTGGGTGCCTTTAACAACAGAAATCATTTTTTTTTTCATTCGTGGAGATTATAAGTCCAATGTCAAAATAACAGAATTGGTTCCATCTGAGGTTTTAAGGGAAGGATCTTTTCCAGACCTCTCTCCTTGGCTTGTGGGCGGGTGGCTCTTTTCTCCCTGTGTCTTTACCATGTCTTCCCTCAGTACCTGTCTGTGTTCAGATTTGCCCTTCTTATATGGACACCACTCATATTGGATTAGGGTACACTCATATGGCCTCATTTTAACTAAATTATCTCTCTAATGTCCCCATTTCCAAATACAGTCACATTCTGAGATATTAAGGGTTAGGATGGAATTGCCCATAACAGCAACCATTTCTCATGTTTCTTTCTTTTTGCTTCTAAGCCTTGGTATAAAACTTGATATCCCGTGATACTGTTTCACTGTTCACATGCTTATTCATGTCATCATTCTTTTTCATTATTGCAACAATAAGTCAAGTTTCCTTAAGCCATTATTTTTAATCTTTTCAAGAATCTTTGAGAAACCAGTGAAACCTAGGGAGATATTTCCCCAAATATATTTTCACATATGAAATTTTACATATAATTTGGGGAGTTTTTAGGTACCCCCAAATCCACTCACGTGCCCTTTAGTACTGGATTCCCACCCTGAATATTCATCATTGTAATCATTTATTTTGGGTTCCATCTGCTGACTGATACAGATGTCATTCATGTATATCTACCAGGCTTCCCTCTGAATCACGTGCAAATAAAGAAGAGTGAGCGAGCACAGGATTCATGGATGGGTTGTGCAGGAAGCTATAAGTATTAAAAGGGGAAGCAATACATCACTCATTTGATCTGCTCTCTTTTAGCTCTAGTTCATAGGATGTAGTGGTAGATGGTCGCATATTAAACTTTAAAGAGGTGTTAGCTTTTTTCCCCTTGCATTTAAATGGTTATATGCTGCAATGTGAGAGAAATAAATCATGATTCACTACAACAGTGTTGCAGTCAGTTATATAAATTGCCAATGAAACACTAAATCTTTCACTGTGTGTTCTGACCATTTAGCAATTGGAATCGTGTTGGAAGAGGGCTGACTGGGAACAAAAGAAGCTGATATAGTGGCAGATGCAATTAGCAAGATCAATGGTTAGTGTTAAAGATTTGTTGTTTGGGCATTTTGGTTGACCAGATTGAAAGCAATTGCTATCTAAAAGACTTTGCCAGCTGTAATTTGCTATGAAAGAATGCAGAAAAGTGAGTTGCCCAACTTCACAACATCTTGCAGACTGTTATTTCTCGACTTGCTGTTTTCCTAGGACAGGGACCAAAAGATCAAGTGTGTTCTTCTCATTCAAGCTTTTATTCTAGAACTTCTGTATGTTCTGTGTGTGTGTCTATATATATATATATAGACACACACACACGCACACACACACACACAATTTTCACTTTAGCTGTTCACCTACTTCTTTTTGGATTTGTGTTATAGCCTTCGTAACAGTTCTTTGAATCCTAATTTAAAGCAACTTTCTGTTTCTTGAGACTATGAGAGTTTTTACTGATGACTGCTTGAACTGTGGAACACCACACCACTTTGAATAACATTGAGTTTTCTGTTTTGTTGTGGTGTTTTTTGGTTTTTTTTTTTTTTTTTTTTTTTTTTTTTGTATTTTTAGTAGAGATGGGGTTTCACCATGTTGACCAGACTGGTATCAAACTCTTGGCCTCAGGTGATCCACCTGCCTCAGCCTCCCAAAGTGCTGGGATAACAGGCATGAGCCACTCTCTGTCCAGCCAGGTTTTCTGTTTTAATAAGATTTTTATAACTTTGCATTTTAGTGCCTTAAATTGAGCAGTTTTTAGAAATGAATACAGGTGAAAATATGTCCCTAGTAATGATGATGGTTGATGATACTAATAGTCCATTTATGAGTGCTTATCTCCCCTAAGATACAGAATCTTTAATAAGATATTTCTGTGAGTTACTTTTTTTCCCATTTTACATATGAGGAACCTGAAGCTTAGAGGACCCTGTCAAAGTCATGCAGAAAGACTTTATCAAACTTCATCTATTATTTTAGCCATTGCTTATATTCTGCAGACGTGGTTAGGAATCTATGAAATCATTATTAAATTCTTTTTTTTTTTTTGAGACAGAGTTTCACTCTTGTTACCCAGGCTGGAGTGCAATGGCGCGATCTCGGCTCACCGCAACCTCTGCCTCCTGGGTTCAGGCAATTCTCCTGCCTCAGCCTCCTGAGTAGCTGGGATTACAGGCACGCGCCACCATGCCCAGCTGATTTTTTGTGGTTTTAGTAGAGACAGGGTTTCACCATGTTGACCAGGATGGTCTCGATCTCTTGACCTCGTGATCCACCCGCCTCGGCCTCCCAAAGTGCTGGGATTACAGGCGTGAGCCACCGCTCCCGGCCTAAATTCTTGTCTAATATCTTTGTAAGCCTTTCTGAAAGGTGCAAAAGGTATGACCCAGTTCTTTTTCTAACAGAGCTACTAACCTAGTGAAACCTGAAGAATAGTTAACCTGTTAAGTTGGGACACCAAGGGTCATTGTAATAGAAATGTAGCCTGGGCAGAAATCATCATGGCTTGAGATAGTCGAAAAAAGCTTCAACGGTGTCTTAGTCAGCTTGGGCTGCTATAACAAAAATACCCCAGACTGGGTGACTTAGCCAAAGTTATTTCTGATGATTCTAGGGGCTGGAAAATCCAAGATCAAAGTGCTGGCTAATTTGGTTCCTGGTGAGGGCTCTCTTTCTGATCCTTGGTGAGACATTCTTTCTGTATCATCATATGGCAGACATCATTTTTCTTGTATCTGTTCCTATAAGAGCACTAATCCTGTTTATAACAGCTCCATCCTCATGACCTAATTCTCTTCTAAGGGCTCTACCCCTAAAAACCATCACATTAGCACTTAGGGCTTTAACGTATGGATTTGGAAGGGTCATAAATATTCAGTCCACAGCAAGTAGAGGTGAGACTTTAGCTGGCACGTAGCAGAATCAGCAACAGTAAGAGAAAATGAAAAGGAAAGCAGTGATATATATTAAATTTCCTGACTTAAATATAAATTTAAACTGTTAGTAGGCTGTGGTCCCTGTCCCTGTGTGTACTTTCCTTGAGCATTTATCAGAACTTCTGCCTTTCATTTGGTTAGGTATTCCGTGACTAGTTGGGTGATAATTGAACCATCTCTTTGGTGGAACCTACTGATACTGTACTTCTCCATTTAGCCCAGTTGGTTCCAGAGTTTCTAAGTCCATTGGCCCCTTAAGGAAGTCAGTGAAAGCTGTAGATTCTCTCTAGGAAAAAATGTATATACTTGACCATGGGACCTGGGATGACACATCTTTGCCCAGTCCGTACAGTATCAGTTTATCTTAACCACTGTCAAAAGTGTTGGAGCTAAATGGCAGAAAGCTACTTGTATACCTCGGTAGAAATGAGCAAGAACAGATATTTCACAAGAGAAGATCAATGACCGTGCATATAAAAAAAACTGGTCAGCCTTAGTAGCAGTCAATGCAATGCAGATTAAAACAACTTACCGTTTTTTAGTATATCGATTAACAAAGATTTTAGGAAATAAGAATGCAAAGTGACAGTAAAGGATTATTGAAGTAGACATTTTCATGCATTGCTGTTGGATTGCACATTAGTGTGTTCATTTTAGACCCATTTTTGGAGCATATGCCAGGCACTGTAAAAGCTTCTAACCTTTTGTTCCAGTAAGCTCCCTTGGAATTCTATCATCAAGAAATAATCAAGAACTCAGAAAAAGTTAGTATAAATATGTTTTTTGTAGCAGTATTTTTAACAATAGAAGCTTTGAAGCCGTCTTGATATAAAAATGGTTAAATTAACAAGTAGATGATGGAACATACAAATGACACAAGAATACTTAGAATAGCACATTATAAGACTACATTTACAATGCCAGGTGCCGTGGCTCATACCTCTAATCCCAGCACTTTGGGAGGCCAGGGAGGGAGTATCACTTGAAGTTGGGAGTTCGAGACCAGCCTGGCCAACATGGCGAAACCCCATCTCTACTAAAAATACAAAAATTAGCTGGGCATGGTGGTGGGCACCCATAATACCAGCTACTCGGGAGACTGAGGCACAAGAATCACTTTAGTCCAGTAGATGGAGGTTGCAGTGAGTCGAGATCACACCCCTGCACTCCAGTCTGGGCAATAGAGTGAGACTCTGTCTCACTGGGAAAAAAAATTGCTTTTACAGTGTGATTCCAGTTGCAGAGAGTATTCACATAGCTGCATAAATAAGTGAAAAAGCTATTAATTGATGTCTCTGTATGTTGGGATTCTCAGTGATTTTATTTTTTTACTTGTTTTTTATTTTTCATAATTTCTCCAGTGTATTGATGTTAGTTGTATAGATTATATCAAGTAACCTTTTGCTGCACAACAAAATATCCCAAAACCTAGTAGGTTAAAGCAAAACTATCTTACAATTTGTCAGAGCTATGTAAGCTGATGTTTACTGGGCTCTCTCATGAACCCAGGGTCAGCCAGGGGGTTGGCTCATAGCATAACTGGGGATGGTCTTACTTGCTGGCAGACCATTGAACAAGGCACTACAGTTCTCTTCCTGGTGGCTTCTCATGTCTTCTGACATGCTAGCTTGGCTTTGTGCACATGGTGATCTCTTCCAGGGATAGCACGAGGTACAGCTCACATGTATGAGGTGCAGGTTAATCTAGTTTGGATGTTTGTCTCCTCCAAGTCTCCTGTTGAGAATTGATCCCCAGTGTTGAGGTGGGGCCTGGTGGGAGGTTTTTGGGTCACTGGGGCAGATGCCTCTTGAATGGCTTGGTGTGTCCTTACGGTAATGAGTGTGTTCTTGCTTTATGAGTCCCAGGAGAGCTGATTGTTAAAAAGAGCCTGGCATCTCCCTGCCCTCTATCCCTCCATCCTCTCCATGTCATCTATACCCTCCAGCTCCCCATCCCCTTCTGCCATGAGCAGAAGCTTCCTAAAGCCCTCGCAAGAAGCAGATCTGACGCCATGCTGCTTGTACAGCCTGCGGAACCATGAACCAAATACACCGCTTTTCTTTGTAAATTACCCAGCCTCAAATATTCCTTTATAGCAACATAAAAATGGACTAAGACACATGCCCAGGTACTCTAGCACTTTTCCAGTCTGCTTCATTCACATTTGCAGATGCCCTCTCTGTTGACCGAAGCAATTCACATGGTTAAGCCCAGAACCAGTATGCAAGGAGACACCAAGGGCATGAAAGGTGCAGGGGAGAAAGGGTGGGATTAACACAGCTGATTTTGCCAACAGTCTTTGACATAGTGAAATGCCATAAAAAGAAAAAACCCTAACTCATCTGATCCTAGTGCAGAACCTTCGGAGAGTTATAATATCTTTATGTTTTGACTGCTTCAGAGGTCTCCGTATCTTTTCATGCCTTTATGGCTCTAAGGAGTAGGGACAAGGGAGGCGGGCAGATCACTGGCCACCTTCTCTGGCCCTCCTTGACCATCCAGCCTTCCGTTCCCCTCCCACTGTATTCTCAGCCTGAGTGGCCAGGTACTTGGGCTTATCTGTTCATTTTTCTTTATCTTTCCCTGAAACTTCCTACCATGCCCAGAAGAAAACCAATAGCATGGTACCCACAGGGAGGTGAATAGAAGCGTAATCACAGAGTGCTCATTTTGTGGGTCTGAGATGGAAGTGTATTTTCGTTTTTGCAATATCACTAACAATGTTTCATAGCCTTCTGTAAGAATTAAAATGTGTTGCATTTAATTGCAAATTTTCTGTGCCAATACAGAAGTAGATTATTCTACTCTAACTTTGCGTAACAAGAGGCAAAATCTTTCATAGATGCTTTTTGAATAGTATTTTGAGGCCTAGAAAAATGTCTAAGTTGCAGAATAGCTGAAAGTGCTAATGGAGATAAGTACAGGGCATATGTTTGCATAAGTGCCTTAGTTTCCTTTTGCTGCTGTAAACAATGAGCACAAACGCAGTGGCTGAAAACAGCACCAGCTGATTGTCTTACGCTTCTGGAGGGCGAAGTCTGAGATCCATTTCACTGAATCAGACTCCACGTGTCACCCAAGTCAGTTCCTTCAGGAGGCTGTAAGGGAGAATGTTTCCTGGCCTTTCTGAGCTTCTAGTATTTGTCTGCACTCGTTGGCTTACAGCCCCTTCCTCCATCCTGGGAGCCCACCACATCATTCTCCACTGCCCGCTTCACACTGCCTTCTCCCCTCGGTCTGATTCTTCTCCCATCCTCTTAGAGCCACCACTGTAATATATCAGGCCCACCCAGATAACCCCCCCAACTCAAGACCCTTCACTTAACCGCTCTTGCAAAGTCTCTTTTGCCTCCTAAGCTGACATACACAGGTTCCAGGGACTGGGACAGAAATGTATTTGGGGAGCCATCACCCAGCCTCCCACACATAGTAACACATCTGTGAGCCTCATAGTTCCATTGCATTTGTGAGGAAGATTTTTTTTCCCCCGCTTATGGTGGGTCTACGTCTTATCTTCGGGATGAGCTGGCGGGTCTGCAGGGTTCTGCCTCACTTCCTGATCCTGATTCCACTGGGATTTGGGTCTGGGTATGATGAAGGGTGTAGGCGTATATGCGGCTGATTTTTATTCTTCATACTGGGGAGAAATGAGGTTTATATTGCTCTCCTCCCTCATACTATATATTGATATTATGATTAATAGCTTTTGACACCAAACTGTTTTGAAATATGAGTCTTTTATGACGTATTTTGACAGCAGCAATGGCATGCTTTTAGCTCTACTAACAGGAGTAAGTGACAGGGGCCAATCGCTCATTATTTTATACCCAAGTAATCAACCAAAGATGTCATGTCCAGAAATATCACTAAAATGTCAGCCACCCAAATGTCTTGCAAATAGTCTCATTCAGAGGGTCAGAATCTGCCTGACTTGCAATTTTGAAAGATAAAATTTGTTGAAAACAGGGAGTCTGAGTGATTTCTTTCTCTCTCCGAGATGCCAGATGGATGTTGAATGAAGTCCAGTTTTTAGTTTTTCTGCAGATCGTTTTTTTTTTTTTAAGTTTGTGGTGGTGTTTTGGATCTTCATCCGTGTGTTCTCCCTCCCCTAGTCCCCCACGGCTACCCACAGCCTGGCAGCGGTATGGTTGCCTTGGTACCTGTTCCTTCAGGCTGTCTGCAGAGAAATTTAGTTGTCTAAATAGCACGACTTGTCATCTAAAAGTAGAAGTCATTAGCACGACGCCGTTTGACTAGTGGTGTCTTGAATGCTGTTTTAAAAATCTTATTTTATCACTTTACTGTTAATGTTTACTCATGTCATCACTGGAAATTTCAGGGCCTGGTTCACAGTATGGATCTGGAGTGAAAAATACGAAACATTCTCCCTAAGAGTCTCCCGGATCTTGTGCCAAAAACAGTGGCCCGCGTTGGACATTTTGTATATTTTTAGAGACGCAGACTTTGAAGTTCCAGCTCTGTTATTACCTCGCATGATCAGTAATACTTGCGTGTTGACAGTGGCAGTCCACAATTGAACCCCCTTCTGCTGTTTCTGAGGAAACTGAAATTCCTGCCAGCTTCGGTTTGAACTTTAATTGGCCTTCATTGTGATTATGAATTTGCCAGAAACACGTATTTATCTCAGAAAAGGTAGAATGTTTGTTTTTAAGTTTGATGTCGAAGTTGAATAGGGCACTTTGGGAGGATTGGTATCCATTTGTCTCCAATCAGGTTACACTCTGTGAAATTTAGCAAAAGAGGCACCCAGGTGGAACATCGGCCGTCTTTCCGCCCAGGTGGGTCCACTCTGAAGTCGACAACTACTGTCGCTGTAGGTGAGGTGGGAGGCCACATCCCGCTCCCATATGGTAGGCATCATGGCAAAAACCATCACCTGGCAGCCTGTGTTGTGAGGAATGCACATTAATTAGTTCCTTGAAACTCTTCCCTCATTAACTCCAGGTAAGTTGTTAGAGAAAATGCTCTGGAGTTCAGAGTGTTGCTTTTGATAATGAGAAAACAAGTTTAATCATCAGAATCTGTCATCTTGTTTGTAAAACAGTCAAACCGTATGCAACGCCCTTCTGCAGGGAGGATCTTGTTTTGTTCCTTGAACCTACTGGCTCACTTCATCCAGTCCCTAGTAAATAAAGAAGTCCATTTTTTAGGTATATTAAATATTACAGATTTGGGGAGGGGAGGTAGAGTAGGAGGGTGGTGGGCAGAAGGCAGCTGGGCCATTTTTTGTTAACTAATTCTGTATGAGAGAAAAGATGGTATTGCTATCATAACAATAATTTATATTCACTTTTTCAACCAACTGAAACATTCAGAAAGCTAAAAACATTTCACTCAAATTCCCCCCACCTTGAAATAACCAGCAGTATGCTTTGGTGACCATCATTCAAGATACATCCCTAATATAGACAAAAGGGTGGGTCAAGAAATAGAAAGGTAACTATATTGACATATGAATAAACATAATATTTTTAAACATAAATTTGAATCTAAGAAAGGAAAATGAATTGAAGTAATTACTCAACTTTTACTGTGTGAGCCCAAAAATACTAGTATGACTTCCTAAAATATTACTCTAAAGTAAAAATAACAATTATTGACAATATTGAGAATTTTTATATGGATATACACATATATACACATGTATAAATATCTATATTCTATGTATGTTTCAAACATATATAACTCTATTTTTAAACTGTAATTTTCAAAATAGTTTTGATAGCTTTTTGATTTGTTGCTCATTAGGCTCGATTTAATTACCAAGTAGTTGATTTTTTTTTTTCAATGGGATTTATCCTGTTATATGTCCTGTGTTCCTGCATACTTGATGTCTTAGTTCATTTTGTGCTGCTATAAGAAAATACCTAAGACTGGGTAATTTATAAATAATAGAACTTTATTTCCCACTCTTCTGGGGGCTGGCGAGTCTGAGATCAAGTAACCAACAGTTACAGGGGCCTTGCAGGGGCTGCATTCCACCTGGTGACATTGCATCCCCTGGAGAAGAGAAATGCTACGTCCTCCCATGACAGGAGGCAGAAGGGCAATAGCAATGAAATTCCTTTATCAAGCCCTGTTATAAGCACACCTAATCCCATTCACAAGGGTTTAGGTATACTCATAAATGTCGTGACTTAATCACCTCCTGAATGCCCCACCTCTCAAGATGCTTTTGTTGATAATTAAATTTAAGCATGTGTTTTAGAGGGAACAGAAACAGACCTGAACATTTGAGAATGTCTGTTTCTTTCTTATTTAATAGATAATTTGTCTGGGTATAAAAATCTTGAGTCACATTTTCTTTTCCTAGAACCGTGTAGATACTGTCTTTGGGCATAGAATTTTCCTAATGCAACATTGGGGGGCTAACTGGAATTTTTCATTTATGAATGACTTGCTTTGTCTGCTAGGATGTGCATAGGATTATTTATTCTCATTCATATTCTCTCTCTCTTCCCCCATCTCTACTATATTTATTAAAGCATTGTACATGTACAGAAAAGTGCATATAACATAAGCTTATATAGCTCAGTGAATTATCAATGTGCAAAAACTCAGGACAGCTACTCAGGTCAAGAAATAGAATACCACTGGAGTTTCTGAGTCCCCTCTGGTCTCCTTTCAGTCATTAGGTAGGCCTTCCTGTCTGCTCAAAGGTAGCCACTTTTTCAACTTCCAATATTATTTAGTTTTGCCGTTTTGGGATTCTCCATGAGTGGAACCATTGAGTATGCATTCTGGCTTCTTTCACTCAATATTACTTCTTGAGATTGATCCCCGTTGTTGCACAGAGCTGTATTTCATTCATTTCCCTTGCTCCCGTGATACGTGAATTATCTATGTGTCAGCTGTAGTTGTCATTTGAGTTACTTGCTGGCTTAAGCAACAGCCCTGTCACTTTTGAGTCATTCCCCACTTTGGGACTGGCAGTGAAATAGAGGCTCTCAGTGTGCTGAGTGAGCACTGTGTCCCCTCCCTCTTTTCTGTCATTTCCTTCTCGGACAGTAAAGTCACTGTTCGTGATTCCCCCTTCTACTCCTCTTCTTCCGTGTGCTGTTAGCAGGATTTTTCTGGGGATAACCGCTGCCGCCCCTTTTCTTTTAGTACATTCTCACTCAGATCTTAGTCCTTTAGCCAGTGGCTCATTTCAGTGGGCTTTCAGGACTCGAAAACTCTGTGTCATACTTGCATTTCAGAGAGCTGTGTGTTCACTGCTAATGCCCTTCCTCATTTTGGTCCAAGTTTCCCTGTATTCAACTAATGTTGATTATAGTTTATGGTGTTGAAGTAATAACCATTTATTTATGAAACTATTTTATTTATTATATTTCATTGTCTTTTCTTTCACAGTAGATTTTAGGGAAGGAGAATATACAAAAATGTTTTCATTCCTTCCTGTTTAACTGCATGTCTTGGCCAGGCCTGGTGGCTCACTCCTATAATCCCAGCACTTTTGGAGACCAAGGCGGGTGGGACCCCTGAGGTCAGGAGTTCAAGACCGACCTGGCCAATATGGTGAAACCCCATCTCTACTAGAAATACAAAAGTTTAGCTGGGCATGATGGCAGGTGCCTGTAATCCCAGCTACTAGGGAGTTTGAGGCAGGAGAATCGCTTGAACCTGGGAGGTAGAGATTCCAGTGAGCCGAGATCATACCATTGCACTCCAGCCTGGGCAACAAGAGTGAAACCTTGTCTCAAAAAAAAAAAATAAAAAAATGAAAATGCTTGTCTCTTAAATTAGCTTAGGAATAAGTGCAGTTAATATCCCAGGACTGATAATTCGGAGATTTACCAACATGGTGAACATTTACTGTGTTGGTAAATCTCTGCATGGGTGGACTGAGTTTCCTTTGGGGGCCATCTCAGTCACCTTCGTCCACCTCTCTCGTCCCAGCATCCTGCCTTCCACCGCCTAGTCCATTTTCCAGCAGGCCTGGCTCTCCACTGTCGTGTGTTAACCCTGACACCTGCCAACCCATCTGAAGCTTCTTATTCTTCTTAGAGGCTGGCGAACTCAGAAGAGTGCTTTAACCAGAGGGGGTAAATTATAGTATGCAACTAGCTTTTGTTCCTTTATAGGTTTTTAATATCAAGGAATGGAGAATTATTGTGTGCTGCCTTCGAGTAGGAGCTTAATATTCTCATTCATCATCAAAAAGCATCTGGAAACTGCCATTGTAGCCCTTGCTCGAATGCTTCACTGAACTGTAGGGAGGTGCCTTTTGTTCTAGTGTGTATAATTTGGTGTCAGCATGGCAGCCCCTTCCAATCAGAGCCATCGCTTTACGGAAGGAACAGTATCTCCTTAAAAAAAATGGCACAGCTTTAAGATTTAAAGTGACAGCAACATTTTTGAGAAAATATGTTATCTGAAGGTTGAAAAAACAGTGGATCTTATATAATTAAAGAGAAATATAACCTTTATGTATAACTGTATCTTTGCCTTCCAGTTCACCAATATGGTATCCGCAGTTGAAAACACTCGTAAGAATAATGAAGTCACATTGACATGGACTTTGCAGGCCCAGCTCAAATTATGCCAGCTAATACAGTAAATTGTATGATATGTGTATGTATGCATATATATCATATGATACATATGTGTGCATGTGTGTCTATATGCATGTGTGAGTCTGCATATGTGTGTGTGTATGGGCACGCTCATATACATATATGTATATAGATACATGCATACACATATGTTCATATACACACACAAATGTAGTTTGAGTTATATAAAATGTGTGCTCTTAAGATAGCTTGATTTTCTCTAACCTCTATTATCTGGAATATTGTCTATTTGGCCCTTCTGTAAATGCTGTATAGACCCATAATATCCTTAATATTGGAGATATCCTAATATCTCCAACCTGGCTAGTTCTCTGGCTTGATACCCCACATGATAAATCTTACTGCTTGGTGGATATTTTCACTTGGATGCTCCAGAGGTGCCTCACATTTTAACAGGCCTGAGGTTGGGCTCCTCCGCTCTTCTTGAGTCTGTGCTTAGTTAGGTGACACTGCCATTCATACATCTGCCACCTAGAAGGCTGGGCGTCAGCTCCCACGCTTCATCACATCCATTTCCTGGATTGGAAGTTTTTATCTTTCATCTGTTTTCCTAGACAGTATTCCTACCTCATTAATGTGGGATGCGTTCCAAGACCCCCAGTGGTTGCCTGGATGCCTGAAGCTGCAGATAGCACTGAACCCTAGATATGCAGTACAGTGTTTTTTCCGAAACAGGCATACCTGTGATAAAGTTTCATTTATAAATGGCGCGGTACGAGATTAACAATAATCAAATAGATCCGTTATAACAATATGCTGTAATAAAAGCTATGTGAATGTAATCGCACTCTCTCAAAATATCTCTTCATACTGGACTCATCTATTTTTGGACCATGGGTGACTGAAACCAGGAAAGTGAAACCGTGGATAAGAGAGAACTACTGTGAAAGTGTAATGGCAGCAGCAGTAGTCATGGTAGTAATTAATAGTACGAATTTCTGATGTCCTTGCTATGTAGCAGGCTGTGTTCTAACACCTTTACATTCGTTAATGTTTTTAAGCCCTTAGTAAAGCTGTGAGGTAAGCACCTTGTCTTTTAGAAGAGGCAAGTGAGATGCAGAGAGGGTAAATATGAATTTGTCCAAGTTGACACTGTTAGGAAACAGTACATCGGGGATTATAATGGCAATGTGTGGAAATGGGAAGGAATAGCAGGGCATCGATTTTCCATTGCAGTTGTCTAGTGATTTGCCACCCCCGTCTCTCCCACTCAGAAAAGCATATTACAGTGCGAGTGAATGAGCGTGAGTGGCAAATCGCTGGGGAAGTGGCTCAGGCCTCCTAGCCACATGTCAGGAAGCCTGTGTATGGCCGTGACTATTGGTCTGTACAGAATGGCTAAAGTGTTCTGTCGGAGGCAATAGGACTTTGTGGCTTTCCTGCTGTGGCCCTTGGATTGCTTCTTGGCGTGTCCAGGTAAAGCTGGAGCTCCTTCACCTGCCCTGAAAGGCAGCTCATGATCCAGCCCCTGCCTGCCTCTCTGGACTCACCTCCTCTGCTTCTCTGTTTGCATTGTGGTTTTTGCTTTGCACCTCTGGTGATTTTGGAGACTGCTGTATTCACTAACATCTGGTTAAGCATCTCCTTCTGTAGAGAGTCATTCTGAACCTCTTCACTGCTGTCTCTACGCTGAGTCAGGAGCCTACGTTTTCTCATGAGCTCTTTCTTCAGCATCCATGTGAACCACTACACCAAGAGCACCTGGCAGGCAGGTTCTTTATCTTTGTGACGCAAACTGTACTAATGTAATGTTTGTGAAAGAGGAAGTACTTTAACAACATTATTTATTTATTTATTTGAGACAGGGTCTTGCTCAGTTGTCCAGGCTGGAGTACAGTGGTGCAGTCTGAGCTCACTGCGGCCTGAAACTCTCAGGGCTCAGGTGTTCCTCCCACCTCAGCCTTCCAAGCAGTTGGGACCACAAGCCTGCACCACCATGCCCCACTAAATGTTGTATTTTTTGTAGAGCTGGGGTTTCGCCGTGGTGCCCAGGCTATAATGGCAGTCCTAACGAATATGGTGGCATGCAAAATAGCTCCTAAGAACCATGTGATGTGTGTGCACATATGCACACACACAAGACATCCACACATGTGAAAGAGGGAACTACAATCCTTAGAGTGGGATACTTATTTATATGAGAAACTCTAGAGCATGAGAAAATGCTGAGCAAGAATTAAGAGGGTTTTCTGTATCCTGAGTTTAAATACAGAATTAGAGTTCTTCATTCCCTAAACATTCTTGTTAATATCATACATGTTGTTTTTATTGTAAAATATTCAGAGATTATCTAAGTAATTCTGCCACTGTCTGTCATGATTTAGTGATTCTGTGCTTTCTATTGAACATTTAATTTCCGTTTGATAATTTATTTCTGTTCAGTATTTATGTTTGTAGAAATATTTCTGAGATACAGATGTTTCATTGCTATCCAGAATATTTTCTATAATAAAGTCCATGTTTTCTGTCCTAACTGTGGTTAGGTACTGGTTTAGGCATAATCAGCCAGTTCCCTGACTCCAAAGCACATCATGGTTTAATTGCCATTGTCACTGTCATGTTTCTTTAAATGGGAAGAGATGGGGGGAAAAGGAAAGACTGAAAAGAGTTGGGGGAAGGAAAGAAAATGTCCCTTCAGACAGGCGATTGTGCCACATAGGAAGGAACAGACCCTGGCTTGAATCCCAGCCTTACTGTGTACTGACCCTGTGACCTTTGGGAAGTAAGTTAATCCTTGCACCACATTTTCCTTTGCTGCAGAAAATCTCATTTTGCAGGTTCCTTTGAGGGCTGAGATCGTATACGTAAAGTATCTGGGCTAGTCTCTGGGGCATACATGCAAAAAGCATTTTCCCCAATCTTGAATTATTAGATACTCATTTAAGACAAACATGTCTGCCTTTTTCCCTGCTAAGAGAAGCTGGTATATGGCCACATGATAGGAGCGCAGACATAGCAGCCATTGCTGCAGGCAGAGCTTAGGGAAGGTGTCATCACTGGCACCACCCCGTGCACGTCCGTGTGGTCTCTGTGCCTATGGAGCTTACAGTGGAGTTGGCAAAACAGACCAAAGGGAATAAACATGAACAAAATAATTGCAAAATGTAGTAAGTACTGTCAAAAAAATAGATTCTGGCAGAAACTAATATAACAGGGACCAACTTTTAGTGGGGAGATCCAGGAAGGCTTCTCTGAAGAGGTGACATCAAATAAGTTACGTTTTAGCAAGCAGGGGGAGGAGAAGGTATTTGGGTAAGTGAAGAAGTGAGAAAGGCCATAGTGTGTTTGGGTGATACAGGTGAGCCACCACTGTCTGATGGAAAGCGATGGCAAGAGACTGGATTGCCCTGTGAAGGATCTTGAACGACATTGGGGTTTTTCTGTTGTTTTGTTTTTGTTTTTGTTTGAGATGGAGTTTCCCTCAGTCTCAGGCTAGAGTGCAGTGGTGAAGTCCTAACTCACTGCAGCCTTGAATCCCTGGGCTTAAGTGATCCATCTGCTTCAGCCTCCTGGGTAGCTGGGAATACAGGCATACACCACCACACCCAGTGAATTTTTTGCTTTTTTGTAGAAATGGATTGTCACTATGTTGCCCAGGCTTGTCTTCAACTCCTGGCTTCCAGCATCCTCCTGACATACCCTCCCCTAGTGCTGGGATTACAGGCATGAACCATTGCACCCAGCCAACAGAATTTTTAAAGTACAGTTGTATAAAATTGGATCCATGAGTCTGACCACTCTGAGATGCTTACTTTAGTTTCTTCTAAGATTTATCATTTACCATTTTAAATTTACCTCATTGGCTAGGAGACCTGGATCTCCATTAGATTAGAGGGCGCCATTTGTCCGCATTTGTTGATGTCAGACTACTACCAAACAAAAATATTTGCCCTTGGGACTGTCTCTTTGGCTTTCCAGATCAGGATAATTAAATAAAATGATAAATGTGAATAATGTATAACATGTCACATATAGTTTATTGCTGAAGATTGCTATTTTGTATTTAAAATAATTCTTGCTACCGAATGTAAATTCCGTGTCCCCTTTTTGATATCACTTTTTATTACATTAATGCTCAGGAATATCAGAATAGTCTGGAATTTGGGAATTGATAGTAGCAAGCTGGAATTTTGAGGATTGAAAATGCTGTGTAAACCAGAGGCAAGAACTGCCAATGCTTGGAGTGAAGCCAGGGCCCAGATAATTCAAGCTCTATTTCTTTTTCCTTTTTTTTTTTCTTTTTTTTAAATAAATTGACCTTTGGAAACACCATCACACGTTGAAAATGACTTTGTGTTTGTTGATTGTTTTCTTTCTTGAGTAGAGTATCATAGTGCTTCCTTTTTTTGTTATTTGTTACTGTGACAGTATTTCATATTTTGAACCCAAGACAGTTGGCTTTCCAAAAATACTGGAAACAAATTCATGATGTAGTCATCCTCACCAGCGTCCAAAATTGTGGTAGATCTCCACTTTCACTCTGTTATTTATAGGAATGCGTTTTTATGTGTTAGGACTGGTAAGTCGTCTAAGTAGATCCTTGAGAGGAGGTGGGATAGACATTTTTTTCCCTTGAGTCATGTAGTTAATTTACTTTCATTTTCCTTAAGTCCTCTCGTTAAATTTTTGAAATAGAACAGCGTATGTCCTTGGCCTCTCCTTGACCCTGGAGTAACACTGCACAGTAAGGCATCCTCTATTTATATTGGCTTTGGTGCGTAGTTTTTGCTTTCCTTAGGTTTCTCCAGTCCTGAAGAAGGTTTTATATGTTGATATGCCTGTTTACATACATGGTTACATGGAAATAATTGTTTTCATATAGTTGTGGTTTTCTTTCCATTGCTTCTTCTGAAATATTCTTATTAAACCTGAGAAGAAGTGAAAATGTCTCATGAAAATGCATTAAAATGCATTGTTAATATATAACTTAAAACAATTGGATTGGCTTATTTTTAGCAAGAATTTTGAATTCACTGGAATTTAAGTTACCGTTGTTGAGTTTTTATATAGACTTGGCAGTTGTGTCACTCACACTTAATTATCTTTGTACATATTTTATATGACATAGTATCTGCACCCTCACCACCTCCAGCCTCGTGGAGAATGTAACACATAGCACCAAAGTAATAAAACTATAAGCCTTAGAGTGGGACGGAAAGCTGAAACAAGCCATTTTTACATATAACTTAAGTTTAGGTACTGTATAGTAGGTTGATCCCTTACTTAACCTTTAATAAAATTGGATTCAAGGGTATTTATATGTAAATAAAAAAAATAAAGTTAATTTTGTTTCATACTTCCCTATGAGCAAGTGTCTAGTTATGTATTACAATGACATTTAAACTTCAGTATTAGTCCCCTTGGCTGAAAAAATTCCTGTACTTTTTTAGCAATAGTTTTTGAGGTTAGACATTGAAAAGGAAAGGTTATTAAGGTGATTTTTAAGATTATGCGATCATATTCACAGTGATTAAATCAGTCTATATTTGTTTGACCTCTTATATCCTATGAAGTTATCTAAGAAGTCATTTCCTCCTGTTACGTATTTTAGAAATTAAAATTGGATAACCCGTCATACCCTCCAAACTTCTCTGAAAGGGCTCTTTAGTTGTACCGGAATCTAGATCATGGTCAGACTCTTTTTCTAAGAAACGTTATCAGTAGTGTATTTGTATACATGGTTATAGATCAGAGGTTGAAATATGCTTATCAGTGCCTACTGAAGAGCCAGTCACCTCATGCCTGTTTATGACACCTGACCAGTGTCGTCCTTTGGTGCTCATATTGTAGTATGGAGGGAGGTTGCAGGGATCAGGAGGGGATATCCCCTTTGCCTCTCATTCCCTACCCCACTTCCCAGAGAAAGCAGCATTTTAAAACTTGCAGAAATATGTGAGCTCTCTCAGAAGTGCTTATGACCAGCCATGTACATTGTGAGAAGTGAGTCACGGCTTTTTCTCTGCAATAGTATAGAAGTTTCTACTCTTAAAAATAAAGCTAGATTAAAATATAACACCTCAACTGCAGGAGCTCTAAGCCTCCACAAAACATCGTAGTCCTGCTACACTCATTTGAACATCTGTGCCCTGGCCCTGCCACCCACCTCCCTTAGCCTGCCCATGAAGGCTTCTCTCTAATACGCTATCTAGACCCGTTCTTCCTTTTTCTTATTTGAACTTTTGCGAAGAGAGTTTCAATCTCCATAATGTCTCTTTGGTGATTTTCCTAAACAATTCCGACTAATGAGATTTTATTCTTTTAAAAAGATTTGTTCAACATATAATTAGATGAGATTTTGTTCTTTTTAAAGACTATGTAAATAAATTATCTGATAAAGAAAAATTTTTCTACTTTGTTTTGACTCTTGAATAGGGAAATACTTTCCTCTATTTAAATGCAGTCTGCTAAAAATACTTGTTCCGTCCTATTAGTGGAAATATACACTGTCTAAAGCAATCTACAGATATAATGTACTCCCTATCAAAATCTCACTGATGTTTTTGGCAGAAATAGAAAAACCCATCCTAAAGTTCATATCGAGTTGTGATGGACCTCAAGTAGTAAAAAGAATCTTGAGAAAGAACAAAACAGAAGGATTTCACAATTCCCGATATAAAAACTTGGTACAGTTCCAGTAATCAAAACAGTGTGGTACTGGCCTAAAAGCAGGCATATTGACCGATGGAATAGAGTAGAGAGCCCAGAAATAAATTCTTGCATTTATGGTCAAATGATTTTTTGACAAGAGTGCCAAAACCACTCAATGGGGAAAAGACTGTCTTGTTAAGAAATGATGAAGTGAAAACCACGTAGCCATATGCAAAAGAATGAAGTTGGACCCTTGCCTAATAACATACAGAAGAATTAACTCAAAATGAATCAGAAACCTAAATGTAAGAACTACAACTATAAAACCCTTAGAGGAAATCTTAGGTCAAAATCTTTAAGATGTTGGATTTTGAGATGACTTCTTGGCTATGACACCAAAGGCACAGTAAACAAAAAGAAAAAGGCAAATTGGACTTCATGAAAATTTTAAAACTCTGTGCATCAAAAGACTTTATCAATATAATGAAATGGCAACCCAGAGCAATATGGCCATGAGGGTGGCCTAGTGCTCATCCCTCCCCCAAAAGGGAACCTAAAGAGCAAATGAACAACTACATTTCAACTAGAGTGACTGAGGAAGTATTCTGGACAGCACTACGTGGGCAGCGAACTTCCTGTGGTGCGTGGAAGCCCAGGACAGCACCATGGACAGGTGAGCAAGGCATCCTGCCTCTGCCGCAGTCTCCCCCAGTGGAGACTTGGCAGTCATGGGGTGCTGCTTATGGGAAGATGTATGCTGGTGATCCCCAGCAGTCCCCATTGCCACCAGAAATGCTAGCAATCTTTGCTATAGGAGTCCCCCAGACTTCATAGGCCCCCAATCCAGTTTAGAGTAACCCTGAGCTCACACAGATGCAATGCCTCGGAGCCCACATTGAGGACTTGCAACCTAAGCAGCTTCATCTGGGTGCCATCTTGAACCTCACCCACTGCTACAGTGCATCCTGCCCTGCAGACCAGTAGCAATTGACTCTTTTCATCCCAGAGGCCCAACTGTCATTATACCACAGTAACACAGGTACCTTCTGCACCATGACTGTAGCTACCCAGAGCCTAGGTCAGATGGAATGACTGAGACCCCAGTGTCTAAACCCAAGCGATACATGGCACCTCCCCATCCCTCCCCCAGGAACAGTCAGATCTGCCTGGTGCAGAAGTCACTAAACAGCCGGCCAGCTACCTCTCCTGCACATACTTGCAACATGGCCACCTGTCCTGCCAAGCATGGTGCACCCATACCTGTTCCAACTGCTGGTCCTGTGGCAACCTCATTCCCCCATACGGACACCCAAAGAGCAGCTGAATACTACTGTATGTCTAGCCTGAAAGCTGGTGCAGCAGCAGCACTGTCTCTCAAATTACTGCAGGGCCGTTTAGCCCTGTTGCACACTGGCATCCGGCTTAAGAGCTGGTCCAGTGGTAGACCTGCTCCTCTAGACAGACTCCTGTAGGGCCACCTGACACAGCTGCACCTGTGTGCACATGGCACAACATCAGACCAGTAGACTCCTCATCCGTCCTCTTAGAAAGACAGCCACATAGATGCTCAGCTAGCCATACCCACATGCACTTGAGCTCAGCCCAACAGCCACCCTCACCTCCCTGAAAAGCCTGTTGGAGAGCCTTTTGGCCCTCCACACCCACATACATTCAGCCCAACAGCCAGCCCAGCACCCCTACTCCCAGCAAAACCACACACTACGACTATCACAAATTCCTACAGCCTAGGCCATTAAGGTAGTTGCAGACATCGCTGATGAAGATTGCAGCTGAAAAGACTACGTGTAGACCATGCTACTGAGCCCACCCAGAACTAAAGCCAACTCATCATACTCAGATGATACCTTGGGACCTATTTACAGGAAAAATTCTCCCCTAATGAAAGGTACTTCATAAACTTGGAAAAAGTCACTATTGCACTAGATGTTCAGATATCAGCATAGGGACACAAGAAATGTGAAAAAGGCAAGGAAACATGACACCTCCAAAGGAACACATTAAGTCTTTCGTAACAGACACCAAAGAAAAGGACGTTTATGAAATGCCTGAAAATAAATTCAGATAATCTTAAGGAAACTCATGGAGATACAAGAGAATACAGCAAATAATTCAGTGAGATCAGGAAAACAATTGATTATCTGAAGGAGAAATTCAACAAAGACAAATGTCATAAAGAACCAAACAGAAATCTTGAAGCTGAGGAATTAAATGAATGAAATTAAAAGTACAACTGAGAGCTTCAACAACACACTAGATCAAGCAGAATAATTTCTGAACTTGAAGACAGGCCTTTTGAAAAGTCCCAGTCAGAGGGCAAAAAGAAAGAATTTTTTTAAGTGAAGAAAGCCAATGGGACTCATGGGATACTATTAAGTGAATAAATGTTTACATTATAGGAACTTCATAGGGAGAAGAGATGGAGAAAGGCACAGAAAACTTATTTAATGAAATGATAGATTTCATTAAAACTTCATGAAAACTTCCCAAGCCTTGGGAGGAATGTGGACATAAAAATTCAGCAAGTTCAAAGGTCCCCAGTTAGATTCAGTCCTCTTTGAGGCATGTTATAATCATACTCTCAAACCTTAAAGACAGAATTTTTAAAAGCCACAAGAAGAGTATCACATTATACACAAGGGAATGAATGTCCATTAGACTACTAGATTGCTCAGCAGAAACCTTGTAGGTTAGAAGAGAATGGGATGATATATTCAAAGTGCTTGAAGAAGCGGAGCTTGTGTGGAGGAGGAACTCTCAGCCAAGAATGTTACGTTGAGCAGTTATCCTTCAGAAATGAAGGAGAAATAAAGACTTTTCAGACAAGCAAAGGCTGAGAGAATTTGTTACCAGTAAGCTGGCCTTACAAGGAATACTTCAGGGAGTGCTAACACTGGAAAAGAAAGCACAATAATTATGATGAAAACATGTGAATATGTGAAACTCACTAGTAGAGGTAAATTCATAAACTTAAAATACTCCAGTGATTTAATGGTGCTGTGTAAATCAGTCATCTAGTATGAAGACTCAGAAGTCAAAATGGTCGAAAACAACCACCACAGTTAGTAGTTACAAATACATAACAGATAAGTAAATTAAGTCAACAAAAAAATAAATTGTGAATGGGGTCAAGTCTAGAATGTATGCAACCAAATTAAATTGCTATCAGGTTGTTATAGTATACTGTAACTATGAAACTCTTATGTTAGCCTCATCGTAACCACAAAGAAATTACTACAGATACATAAACAGTAAAGAGAAAGAAAACAAAAGCAGCACAGAAAACCACCAAACCACAAAGGAAAATAACATCAGTAAAAGAAAGGGAAAAACGATCTACAAAACAAGCAGAAGACAACAATATGGCAGAAATAAATTTTTATCTATCAATATAACCTTGAATGTAAATGGATTAAATTCTCAAAAAATACGAAGTGGCCGAATCAATTTTAAAAATAAGACCCAGCTATCTGCTCCCTACAGGAGGCTCACATCATCATTAAAGACAAACATAAACTAAAAGTGAAGGAATTAAAAAAGATATTTCATGCAAACGGAAACCAAAAGTAAGCAGGAGTAGCTATACTGTATCATATAAAACAGATTTTAAGTCAAAAACAGGAAAAAGAGAAAAAGAAGGTCATGATGTCATGATAAAAGGATAAATTCAACAAGAGACTATAACATTATACGTACATATGCACCCAACACTGAAACATACACATATGCAATATAAATAGTATTACACATAAAAGTACAGATCAACTGTGATACAATAGTAAAAGAGACTTTTGGCAAATAAACATCACACTAAAACTGCATCAAAGACCAAATGCACCTAGTAGACATTTACAGAACATTCTAACAGCTACAGAATACAAATTCTTCTCAATTGCACACGGAACATTCTCCAGAATAGAGCACATGTTATATCACAAAACAGTCTTAACAGATTTAAGATAGAGATCCTATCGAGTATCTTTTCTAACCATAGTGGTATGATACTAGAAAACAAGAACATGAGCAATTTTGGATACTTTTAAGTACATGGAAATTAAATGACATGGCCCTAAACCAGTGAGTCAATTAAGAAATTAACAGGGAAATGAAAAATTGCTTTGAGACAGACAAGAATGCAAACACTTCATACCAAAATTTGTGAGACAGCAAGGGCAGTTCTAAGAGTGAATCTTGTAGCAATACCTAACTGTATTAGAAAAGAAGAAAGATTTCTAATGAACAACCTAATGATGTACCTCAAGGAACTAGAAAAACAAGAACAAACTAAATCCAAAATTGATACAAGGAAAGACAGAATAAGGCTCAGAGCAGAAATAAAAGAAATAAAAACAAATTAACATTCAAAAGATCAACAAAAGAAAGAGTTGGTGTTTTGAAAACAAGCAAAATCAACAAACCTTTAGCTAGACTAAGAAAAAAGCAAGACTCAAGGAAAACCAGAGATGGAAAAGATGTTACAGCTGATACTACAGAAATACAGCAAGTTATGGAGAATATTATGAGCTACTATATGCCAATAAATTTGATAACAGGGAAGAAATGGATAAGTTGTTAGATACATACAACCTACCAGTAATCAATGATAAAGAAATTAAAAAGCCTAACAGACTAATAACTAGTGAGGAAATTAGTTGTAAAAAGTCTTTCCTGGGTAAAGAAAATGTGGCACATATATACCGTGTAATACTATGCAGCCATAAAAAAGAATAAGTTCATGCCCTTTGCAAGGACATGGATAAATCTGGAAGCCATCATTTTCAGCAGACTAACACAAACAGACACCCAAACACTGCATGTTCTCACTTGTAAGTGGGAGTTGAGCAGTTAGAACCTATGGACACAGGAGGGGAACATCACACACTGAGGCCTGTCGAAGGGTAGTGGGCAAGAGGAAGGATAGCATTAGGACAAACACCTAATGTAGATGACAGGTTGATGGGTGCAGCAAACCACCATGGCACTTGTGTACCTATGTAACCTTAAAAGTATATCTATATATGTATAATTAAAAATGTCTTTCATCAAAGAAAAGCTTAGGACTTAATAGCTTCACTACTGAATCCTTCAAAACTTTTAAAGAAGAATGAATAACAGTTCTCCTCAAATTATTCCAGAAAATTGAAAAGTTGGGAGTACTTCTAAAATTTTATGAGGTCAGCATTACCCTGATTCCAAAACCAGACACAGCAACAACAACAACAAAAGCTACAGGCAAATATCTATGAGGTGAACATAGATGCAGAAATTGTTAAACAGATACTAAACTGAATCCAGCAGCACATTAAAAAGATCATTCACATGATCAAGTGTTATTCATACAAATGATGCAAGGGTGGTTTAACATATACAAGTCAGTGTGATACATCACGTTAACAGAAAGACAGAAGCAATATCCTTTCCGTATATGCAGAAAAAGCATTTGACATCCTTCAACATTCTTTCATAAAAATTGTTAACAAATTATAGAAGGTATGCACCTTAACACAACAAAAGTCATGTATGAAAAACCCACAGCTACCATACTGAATGGGGAAGTTTTCCTTTTATATCTGGAACAAGACAAGGATGCCAGCTTCTGCCACCTCTGTTTAACATAGCACTGGAAGTCCCAATCTAAGCAATTAGGGAGGAGAAAGATATAAAAGGCATCCAAATTGGAGAAGAGGAAGTCAGATTGTTCTGTTTGCAGACATGATCTTACATACAGAAAACCCAAAGGACTTTACCAAAGAACTCGTAGAACTAATAAATGAATTCAGTAAAGTTACAGGATATAAAATCATCATACCAGAATCAGTAGTGTTTCCATATATTAATAATGAACTATCTGAAAAAGAAATCAAGTAAACAGCTCCATT